>NC_092336.1:438122500-438335000 GCF_046630445.1 Rutidosis leptorrhynchoides
TAACCCATGGTAAAAAAACTAAAATCAACACGTCAAACATCATGATTACGGAAGTTTAAATAAGCATAATTTATATATTTCATATTTAATTGCACTTTTAATTATCGCACTTTTATTTATTGTCATTTTATTTAATTGCATTTTTAATTATCGTACTCTTTAATTATCGCAATTTTATTTTATCGCACTTTTATTTATCGCAATTTCATTATCGTTATTTACTTTACGCTTTAAATTAAGTTATAATTATTTTTAATATTTTACATTAGGTTTTAACTGCGACTAAAAGTTTTAAAATCGACAAACCGGTCATTAAACGGTAAAAAACCCCCTTTTTATAATAATAATATTACTTATATATTTTTGTATTTTTACAAATATAGTTTTTAAAAATATAGCGTTAAGCTTGTTTAAAAGATCCTTGTGGAACGAACCGGACTTACTAAAAACTACACTACTGTACGATTAGGTACACTGCCTATAAGTATTGTAGCAAGGTTTAGGTATATCCATTCTATAAATAAATAAATATCTTGTGTAAAATTGTATCGTATTTAATAGTATTTCCTTGTAAAAATATAACTATTTTATACACCACCTCGCACACATCACCCACTCATATATGTAGTGACCCGAACTTTTCCATGTATATATATATTAATTGAGATTGATATTTATATGATTAAATGTTTCCAATATGTTAAGCAATCAAACTTGTTAAGACTTGATTAATTGAAATAGGTTTCATATAGACAATTGACCACCCAAGTTGACCGGTGATTCACGAACGTTAAAACTTGTAAAAACTATATGATGACATATATATGGTTATATATATAGTTAACATGATATTATGATAAGTAAACATATATTAAGTATATTAACAATGAACTACATATGTAAAAACAAGACTACTAACTTAATGATTTTGAAACGAGACATATATGTAACGATTATCGTTGTAACGACATTTAATGTATATATATCATATTAAGAGATATTCGTACATCATAATATCATGATAATATAATAATTTAAAATCTCTTTTGATATTATAAACATTGGGTTAACAACATTTAACAAGATCGTTAACCTAAAGGTTTCAAAACAACATTTACATGTAATGACTAACGATGACTTAACGACTCAGTTAAAATGTATATACATGTAGTGTTTTAATATGTATTCATACACTTTTGAAAGACTTCAAGACACTTATCAAAATACTTTTACTTAACAAAAATGCTTACAATTACATCCTCGTTCAGTTTCATCAACAATTCTACTCGTATGCACCCGTATTCGTACTCGTACAATACACAGCTTTTAGATGTATGTACTATTGGTATATACACTCCAATGATCAGCTCTTAGTAGCCCATGTGAGTCACCTAACACATGTGGGAACCATCATTTGGCAACTAGCATGAAATATCTCATAAAATTACAAAAATATGAGTAATCATTCATGACTTATTTACATGAAAACAAAATTACATATCCTTTATATCTAATTCATACACCAATGACCAAAAACACCTACAAACACTTTCATTCTTCAATTTTCTTCATCTAATTGATCTCTCTCAAGTTCTATCTTCAAGTTCTAAGTGTTCTTCATAAATTCTAAAAGTTCTAGTTTCATAAAATCAAGAATACTTTCAAGTTTGCTAGCTCACTTCCAATCTTGTAAGGTGATCATCCAACCTCAAGAAATCTTTGTTTCTTACAGTAGGTTATCATTCTAATACAAGGTAATAATCATATTCAAACTTTGGTTCAATTTCTATAACTATAACAATCTTATTTCAAGTGATGATCTTACTTGAACTTGTTTTCGTGTCATGATTCTGTTTCAAGAACTTCGAGCCATCCAAGGATCCATTGAAGCTAGATCCATTTTTCTCTTTTCCAGTAGGTTTATCCAAGGAACTTAAGGTAGTAATGATGTTCATAACATCATTCGATTCATACATATAAAGCTATCTTATTCGAAGGTTTAAACTTGTAATCACTAGAACATAGTTTAGTTAATTCTAAACTTGTTCGCAAACAAAAGTTAATCCTTCTAATTTGACTTTTAAAATAAACTAAACACATGTTCTATATCTATATGATATGCTAACTTAATGATTTAAAACCTGGAAACACGAAAAACACCGTAAAACTGGATTTACGCCGTCGTAGTAACACCGCGGACTGTTTTGGGTTAGTTAATTAAAAACTATGATAAACTTTGATTTAAAAGTTGTTATTCTGAGAAAATGATTTTTATTATGAACATGAAACTATATCCAAAAATTATGGTTAAACTCAAAGTGGAAGTATGTTTTCTAAAATGGTCATCTAGACGTCGTTTTTTCGACTGAAATGACTACCTTTACAAAAACGACTTGTAACTTATTTTTCTGACTATAAACCTATACTTCTTCTGTTTAGATTCATAAAATAGAGTTCAATATGAAACCATAGCAATTTGATTCACTCAAAATGGATTTAAAATGAAGAAGTTATGGGTAAAACAAGATTGGATAATTTTTCTCATTTTAGCTACGTGAAAATTGGTAACAAATCTATTCCAACCATAACTTAATCAACTTGTATTGTATATTATGTAATCTTGAGATACCATAGACACGTATACAATGTTTCGACCTATCATGTCGACACATCTATATATATTTCGGAACAACCATAGACACTCTATATGTGAATGTTGGAGTTAGCTATACAGGGTTGAGGTTGATTCCAAAATATATATAGTTTGAGTTGTGATCAATACTGAGATACGTATACACTGGGTCGTGGATTGATTCAAGATAATATTTATCGATTTATTTCTGTACATCTAACTGTGGACAACTAGTTGTAGGTTACTAACGAGGACAGCTGACTTAATAAACTTAAAACATCAAAATATATTAAAAGTGTTGTAAATATATTTTGAACATACTTTGATATTATGTATATATTGTTATAGGTTCGTGAATCAACCAGTGGCCAAGTCTTACTTCCCGACGAAGTAAAAATCTGTGAAAGTGAGTTATAGTCTCACTTTTAAAATCTAATATTTTTGGGATGAGAATACATGCAGGTTTTATAAATGATTTACAAAATAGACACAAGTACGTGAAACTACATTCTATGGTTGAATTATCAAAATCGAATATGCCCCTTTTTATTAAGTCTGGTAATCTAAGAATTAGGGAACAGACACCCTAATTGACGCGAATCCTAAAGATAGATCTATTGGGCTTAACTAACCCCATCCAAAGTACCGGATGCTTTAGTACTTTGAAATTTATATCATATCCGAAGGGTGTCCCGGAATGATGGGGATATTCTTATATATGCATCTTGTTAATGTCGGTTACCAGGTGTTCACCATATGAATGATTTTTATCTCTATGTATGGGATGTGTATTGAAATATGAAATCTTGTGGTTTATTATTATGATTTGATATATATAGGTTAAACCTATAACTCACCAACATTTTTGTTGACGTTTTAAGCATGTTTATTCTCAGGTGATTATTAAGAGCTTCCGCTGTCGCATACTTAAATAAGGATGAGATTTGGAGTCCATGCTTGTATGATATTGTGTAAAAACTGCATTCAAGAAACTTATTTTGTTGTAACATATTTGTATTGTAAACCATTATGTAATGGTCGTGTGTAAACATGATATTTTAGATTATCATCATTTGATAATCTACGTAAAGCTTTTTAAACCTTTATTGATGAAATAAAGGTTATGGTTTGTTTTAAAATGAATGCAGTCTTTGAAAAACGTCTCATATAGAGGTCAAAACCTCGCAACGAAATCAATTAATATGGAACGTTTTTAATCAATAAGAACGGGACATTTCAGTTGGTATCCGAGCGTTGGTCTTAGAGAACCAGAATTTTGCATTAGTGTGTCTTATCTAGTTTGTTAGGATGCATTAGTGAGTCTGGACTTCGACCGTGTTTACTTGAAAAATGATTGCTTTACAAATTTTGTTGGAAACTATATATTTTTAACATGTGAATATTATGTGATATATTAATCTCTTAACGCGTTTGATATTATGTGATAGATGTCTACCTCTAGAACAAGTCCCATTGACTCACCTAATAATAATGAAGAGTCAAATGTAAATTGGAATGATTCGTGGACTGATTCACAAGTTCCCGAAGAGGAACCGGAAGAAGAGTCGGAACCAGAAGAAGAATCGGAACCGGAAGAAGAATCGGAACCGGATGAAGAAATAGAACCGGTGGGGGAAATAATAAAACGGTTAAGTAAAAGAAAATCCTCAACCAACCGACCAAGGTTAATTATGGTCAATGGTGTTTCCACCAAGGAAGCAAAATATTGGGAGGATTACCAATTCTCCGATGAATCGGATTCCGACGAGAATTCCGATGATGTTATAGAAATTACCCCAACTGAATTTAAAAAGACAAAAGAAAATAATAAGGGAAAGGGCATAAAAATAGAGAAATCTAATTCCAACCCCGATGAACTTTATATGTATCGTCAACCCCCGAAGTCCTTAAGTTGTAACAATGACCCGGGAACCTCTAAACCACCAGGTTTTTCTAAACCAATGTGGATAACGACGGCTCGTATTAGGGGAACATCATATATCCCTAGAAACTTGGCAAAACGGACCAAAACCGAAGAAGAAGAAACAAGCGATTCGGAATAAGATAGCTGTATTCGTGTGGTGTAATATATGTAATATAGTGTGCTTATGCTTTATGATATATGTAAAAATTGCTTGTATTAATAAGTATTTTTTTTATGAATCTAACTCTTGTCTATTTTACAGTATAAAAACACAAAATGGATAGACAACCCAATATTTTAAGAGACCTACCCGGAGACATGATTGATAAAATCTTGTCTAGAGTCGGTCAGAATTCTTCGGCACAACTATTTAAGGCGAGATCAGTTTGTAAGACATTCGAAGAACGTTCCAAGAATGCCTTGGTTTATAAAAGGATTTCGTTCGAAAGATGGGGGATATCACATTGGGAAATCCATAAGTTACGATGTGTTTACTTTGACGCATATATTGCGGGGAACCCAAATGCTATTTTACGCAATGGGTTAAGAAATTATTTTGACTCAATATATCCGAATATTGGACTTCGTGATTTAGAAAAAGCGGCTAACATGCAACATAAAGAAGCATGTTATGCTTACGGATTAGTAATGTTCGCTTCTCACCAAAGTGAGAACAAGAACATCGGGCTACAACTATTAAACAAAACGTTCCCACAAGTGACGGAGTCGGTAATTGGGGTAAGAAATGAGGTTTTTAGATTGTTACGGGACTGTTGGACATTACGTAACCCTCGTCCCTTTGACGACGTTACAACACGCTGTCTTATCAACGGCCATAACGGTTATGTTCCACAAGACCAAGGATGGGAAGTAATCCTAGTAAAACCAGAATGCATGACTTGTTTCTGGACGTATGAATTACGTGTCTTTATTGCCTTTGCTGAACGACTTGTGTACTAGCTAGAATTATCTTCACAACCATCTTGTATCAAATTTATTGTGTGCTATATTTCATGCTATATGTAAAATAAGCGGTATTGTAAGTTTGTAAAATATTGTGTAAAAGTTTGAACGCGAAATATTATTATAATCAGTTTTTCATATAGAATTGTAGTAGTTGAATTGTATATTAGCTACTAAGTATGAACTTAACGGGTAGGTACTACCCGAATTTAAACTTATAAAACGCTAATATGAAGAAAAAGCTTTTATAAATGAGTTCATATTATGCTACGAAATACTATTAACTACTCTTAATATTCTGTATGATTAACTTGTTCCATTTGATTATTTTGAAGGAAATGGCACCGACTACTCGACACACCGTGAATATGAATGAAGAGGAATTCCGTACTTTTCTAGCTTCAAACATAGCCGCAGTACAGGCTGCGCTACATACCAACAATAACCTTGGATCTAGCAGTACAGGAAATCGTGTAGGATGCACCTACAAAGAATTTACTGCCTGCAAACCTTTGGAATTTAATGGAACCGAAGGACCGATCGGATTGAAACGGTGGACCGAGAAGGTCGAATCGGTGTTTGCCATAAGTAAGTGTACTGAAGAGGACAAAGTGAAGTACGCTACGCATACCTTCACAGGTTCTGCGTTAACATGGTGGAATACCTATCTAGAGCAAGTGGGACAAGACGATGCGTACGCACTACCGTGGTCAGCATTCATGCACTTGATGAACGAGAAGTACCGTCCCAAAACCGAGGTCAATAAGCTCAAGACAGAACTTAGAGGGTTACGAACCCAAGGATTTGATATTACCACGTACGAAAGACGATTCACAGAATTGTGCCTATTGTGTCCGGGAGCATTCGAAGATGAGGAAGAGAAGATCGACGCGTTTGTGAAAGGATTACCGGAAAGAATCCAAGAAGATATAAGTTCACACGAGCCCGCCTCCATACAACAGGCATGTAGAATGGCTCACAAACTAGTGAACCAGATTGAAGAAAGAATTAAAGAACAGACTGCTGAAGAGGCCAATGTGAAGCAAGTCAAAAGAAAGTGGGAGGAAAACGGTGATAAGAATCACCAATACAACAACAACAGCAATTACAACAATAATCGCAGCAATTATCCCAACAATCGCAACATCAATCGCAACTACAACAAACGGCCCAACAACAACAACAACAACAACAACAACAACTACAACAATCATCCCAACAACAATAATAACCGCAACAACAACAACAATCAGAAGCAGCTATGCCAAAGGTGTGAAAAGTATCACTCGGGGTTCTGCACCAAATTTTACAATAAGTGTAAAAGAAATGGTCATAGCGCGGCGAAGTGTGAGGTCTACGGACCAGGGGTTAATAGAACGAAAGGAACAAATGGTGTCGGAACGAGTAATGGCAGAGCAAGTAGTGTCGGAGCAAGTTATGCCAATGTAGTTTGTTATAAATGTGGAAAACCGGGCCACATTATTAGAAATTTCCCGAACCAGGAGAACACGAATGGACAAGGCCGCGGAAGAGTTTTCAATATTAATGCGGCAGAGGCACAAGAAGACCCGGAGCTTGTTACGGGTACGTTTCTTATTGACAATAAATTTGCTTACGTTTTATTTGATTCGGGTGCGGATAGAAGCTATATGAGTAGAGATTTTTGTGCTAAATTAAGTTGTCCATTGACGCCTTTGAATAGTAAATTTTTACTCGAATTAGCAAATGGTAAATTAATTTCAGCAGATAATATATGTCGGAATCGAGAAATTAAACTGGTTAGCGAAACATTTAAGATTGATTTGATACCAGTAAAGTTAGGGAGTTTTGATGTGATAATCGGTATGGACTGGTTGAAAGAAGTGAAAGCAGAGATCGTTTGTTACAAAAATGAAATTCGCATTATACGAGAAAAAGGAAAACCCTTAATGGTGTACGGAGAAAAGGGCAACACGAAGCTACATCTTATTAGTAATTTGAAGGCACAAAAACTAATAAGAAAAGGTTGCTATGCTGTTCTAGCACACGTCGAGAAAGTACAAACTGAAGAAAAGAGCATCAATGATGTTCCCATTGCAAAAGAATTTCCCGATGTATTTCCGAAAGAATTACCGGGATTACCCCCACATCGATCCGTTGAATTTCAAATAGATCTTGTACCAGGAGCTGCACCAATAGCTCGTGCTCCTTACAGACTCGCACCCAGTGAGATGAAAGAACTGCAAAGCCAATTACAAGAACTTTTAGAGCGTGGTTTCATTCGACCAAGCACATCACCGTGGGGAGCTCCTGTTTTGTTTGTCAAGAAGAAAGATGGTACATTCAGGTTATGTATCGACTACCGAGAGTTGAACAAACTTACCATCAAGAACCGCTACCCACTACCGAGAATCGACGACTTATTTGATCAACTACAAGGCTCGTCTGTTTATTCAAAGATTGACTTACGTTTCGGGTATCATCAAATGCGGGTGAAAGAAGATGATATTCCAAAGACTGCTTTCAGAACACGTTACGGTCATTACGAGTTTATGGTCATGCCATTTGGTTTAACTAATGCACCAGCTGTATTCATGGACCTTATGAACCGAGTGTGTGGACCATACCTTGACAAGTTTGTCATTGTTTTCATTGATGACATACTTATTTACTCAAAGAATGACCAAGAACACGGTGAACATTTGAGAAAGGTGTTAGAAGTATTGAGGAAGGAAGAATTGTACGCTAAGTTTTCAAAGTGTGCATTTTGGTTGGAAGAAGTTCAATTCCTCGGTCACATAGTGAACAAAGAAGGTATTAAGGTGGATCCGGCAAAGATAGAAACTGTTGAAAAATGGGAAACCCCGAAAACTCCGAAACACATACGCCAGTTTTTAGGACTAGCTGGTTACTACAGAAGGTTCATCCAAGACTTTTCCAAAATAGCAAAACCCTTGACTGCATTAACGCATAAAGGGAATAAATTTGAATGGAATGATGAACAAGAGAAAGCGTTTCAGTTATTGAAGAAAAAGCTAACTACGGCACCTATATTGTCATTGCCTGAAGGGAATGATGATTTTGTGATTTATTGTGATGCATCAAAGCAAGGTCTCGGTTGTGTATTAATGCAACGAACGAAGGTGATTGCTTATGCGTCTAGACAATTGAAGATTCACGAACAAAATTATACGACGCATGATTTGGAATTAGGCGCGGTTGTTTTTGCATTAAAGACTTGGAGGCACTACTTATATGGGGTCAAAAGTATTATATATACCGACCACAAAAGTCTTCAACACATATTTAATCAGAAAAAACTGAATATGAGGCAGCGTAAGTGGATTGAATTATTGAATGATTACGACTTTGAGATTCGTTACCACCCGGGGAAGGCAAATGTGGTAGCCGATGCCTTGAGCAGGAAGGACAGAGAACCCATTCGAGTAAAATCTATGAATATAATGATTCATAATAACCTTACTACTCAAATAAAGGAGGCGCAACAAGGAGTTTTAAAAGAGGGAAATTTAAAGGATGAAATACCCAAAGGATCGGAGAAGCATCTTAATATTCGGGAAGACGGAACCCGGTATAGGGCTGAAAGAATTTGGGTACCAAAATTTGGAGATATGAGAGAAATGGTACTTAGAGAAGCTCATAAAACCAGATACTCAATACATCCTGGAACGGGGAAGATGTACAAGGATCTCAAGAAACATTTTTGGTGGCCGGGTATGAAAGCCGATGTTTCTAAATATGTAGGAGAATGTTTGACGTGTTCTAAGGTCAAAGCTGAGCATCAGAAACCATCAGGTCTACTTCAACAACCCGAAATCCCGGAATGGAAATGGGAAAACATTACCATGGATTTCATCACTAAATTGCCAAGGACTGCAAGTGGTTTTGATACTATTTGGGTAATAGTTGATCGTCTCACCAAATCAGCACACTTCCTGCCAATAAGAGAAGATGACAAGATGGAGAAGTTAGCACGACTGTATTTGAAGGAAGTCATCTCCAGACATGGAATACCAATCTCTATTATCTCTGATAGGGATGGCAGATTTATTTCAAGATTCTGGCAGACATTACAGCAAGCATTAGGAACTCGTCTAGACATGAGTACTGCCTATCATCCACAAACTGATGGGCAGAGCGAAAGGACGATACAAACACTTGAAGACATGCTACGAGCATGTGTTATTGATTTCGAAAACAGTTGGGATTGACATCTACCGTTAGTAGAATTTTCCTACAACAACAGCTACCATTCAAGCATTGAGATGGCGCCGTTTGAAGCACTTTATGGTAGAAAGTGCAGGTCTCCGATTTGTTGGAGTGAAGTGGGGGATAGACAGATTACGGGTCCGGAGATTATACAAGAAACTACCGAGAAGATCATCCAAATTCAACAACGGTTGAAAACCGCCCAAAGTCGACAAAAGAGCTACGCTGACATTAAAAGAAAAGATATAGAATTTGAAATTGGAGAGATGGTCATGCTTAAAGTTGCACCTTGGAAAGGCATTGTTCGATTTGGTAAACGAGGGAAATTAAATCCAAGGTATATTGGATCATTCAAGATTATTGATCGTGTCGGACCAGTAGCTTACCGACTTGAGTTACCTCAACAACTCGCGGCTGTACATAACACTTTCCACGTCTCGAATTTGAAGAAATGTTTTGCTAAAGAAGATCTCACTATTCCGTTAGATGAAATCCAAATCAACGAAAAACTTCAATTCATCGAAGAACCCGTCGAAATAATGGATCGTGAGGTTAAAAGACTTAAGCAAAACAAGATACCAATTGTTAAGGTTCGATGGAATACTCGTAGAGGACCCGAGTTCACCTGGGAGTGTGAAGATCAGATGAAGAAGAAATACCCGCATCTATTTCCAGAAGATTCGTCAACACCTTCAACAGCTTAAAATTTCGGGACGAAATTTATTTAACGGGTAGGTACTGTAGTGACCCGAACTTTTCCATGTATATATATATTAATTGAGATTGATATTTACATGATTAAATGTTTCCAACATGTTAAGCAATCAAACTTGTTAAGACTTGATTAATTGAAATAGGTTTCATATAGACAATTGACCACCCAAGTTGACCGGTGATTCACGAACGTTAAAACTTGTAAAAACTATATGATGACATATATATGGTTATATATATAGTTAACATGATATTATGATAAGTAAACATATATTAAGTATATTAACAATGAACTACATATGTAAAAACAAGACTACTAACTTAATGATTTTGAAACAAGACATATATGTAACGATTATCGTTGTAACGACATTTAATGTATATATATCATATTAAGAGATATTCGTACATCATAATATCATGATAATATAATAATTTAAAATCTCTTTTGATATTATAAACATTGGGTTAACAACATTTAACAAGATCGTTAACCTAAAGGTTTCAAAACAACATTTACATGTAACGACTAACGATGACTTAACGACTCAGTTAAAATGTATATACATGTAGTGTTTTAATATGTATTCATACACTTTTGAAAGACTTCAAGACACTTATCAAAATACTTCTACTTAACAAAAATGCTTACAATTACATCCTCGTTCAGTTTCATCAACAATTCTACTCGTATGCACCCGTATTCGTACTCGTACAATACACAGCTTTTAGATGTATGTACTATTGGTATATACACTCCAATGATCAGCTCTTAGCAGCCCATGTGAGTCACCTAAAACATGTGGGAACCATCATTTGGCAACTAGCATGAAATATCTCATAAAATTACAAAAATATGAGTAATCATTCATGACTTATTTACATGAAAACAAAATTACATATCCTTTATATCTAATTCATACACCAACGACCAAAAACACCTACAAACACTTTCATTCTTCAATTTTCTTCATCTAATTGATCTCTCTCAAGTTATATCTTCAAGTTCTAAGTGTTCTTCATAAATTCCAAAAGTTCTAGTTTCATAAAATCAAGAATACTTTCAAGTTTGCTAGCTCACTTCCAATCTTGTAAGGTGATCATCCAACCTCAAGAAATCTTTGTTTCTTACAGTAGGTTATCATTCTAATACAAGGTAATAATCATATTCAAACTTTGGTTCAATTTCTATAACTATAACAATCTTATTTCAAGTGATGATCTTACTTGAACTTGTTTTCGTGTCATGATTCTGTTTCAAGAACTTCGAGCCATCCAAGGATCCATTGAAGCTAGATCCATTTTTTTCTTTTCCAGTAGGTTTATCCAAGGAACTTAAGGTAGTAATGATGTTCATAACATCATTCAATTCATACATATAAAGCTATCTTATTCGAAGGTTTAAACTTGTAATCACTAGAACATAGTTTAGTTAATTCTAAACTTGTTCGCAAACAAAAGTTAATCCTTCTAATTTGACTTTTAAAATAAACTAAACACATGTTCTATATCTATATGATATGCTAACTTAATGATTTAAAACCTGGAAACACGAAAAACACCGTAAAACTGGATTTACGCCGTCGTAGTAACACCGCGGACTGTTTTGGGTTAGTTAATTAAAAACTATGATAAACTTTGATTTAAAAGTTGTTATTCTGAGAAAATGATTTTTATTATGAACATGAAACTATATCCAAAAATTATGGTTAAACTCAAAGTGGAAGTATGTTTTCTAAAATGGTCATCTAGACGTCGTTCTTTCGACTGAAATGACTACCTTTACAAAACGACTTGTAACTTATTTTTCAGACTATAAACCTATACTTTTTCTGTTTAGATTCATAAAATAGAGTTCAATATGAAACCATAGCAATTTGATTCACTCAAAACGGATTTAAAATGAAGAAGTTATGGGTAAAACAAGATTGGATAATTTTTCTCATTTTAGCTACGTGAAAATTGGTAACAAATCTATTCCAACCATAACTTAATCAACTTGTATTGTATATTATGTAATCTTGAGATACCATAGACACGTATACAATGTTTCGACCTATCATGTCGACACATCTATATATATTTCGGAACAACCATAGACACTCTATATGTGAATGTTGGAGTTAGCTATACAGGGTTGAGGTTGATTCCAAAATATATATAGTTTGAGTTGTGATCAATACTGAGATACGTATACACTGGGTCGTGGATTGATTCAAGATAATATTTATCGATTTATTTCTGTACATCTAACTGTGGACAACTAGTTGTAGGTTACTAACGAGGACAGCTGACTTAATAAACTTAAAACATCAAAATATATTAAAAGTGTTGTAAATATATTTTGAACATACTTTGATATATATGTATATATTGTTATAGGTTCGTGAATCAACCAGTGGCCAAGTCTTACTTCCCGACGAAGTAAAAATCTGTGAAAGTGAGTTATAGTCCCACTTTTAAAATCTAATATTTTTGGGATGAGAATACATGCAGGTTTTATAAATGATTTACAAAATAGACACAAGTACGTGAAACTACATTCTATGGTTGAATTATTGAAATCGAATATGCCCCTTTTTATTAAGTCTGGTAATCTAAGAATTAGGGAACAGACACTCTAATTGACGCGAATCCTAAAGATAGATCTATTGGGCTTAACTAACCCCATCCAAAGTACCGGATGCTTTAGTACTTCGAAATTTATATCATATCCGAAGGGTGTCCCTGAATGATGGGGATAATCTTATATATGCATCTTGTTAATGTCGGTTACCAGGTGTTCACCATATGAATGATTTTTATCTCTATGTATGGGATGTGTATTGAAATATGAAATCTTGTGGTCTATTATTATGATTTGATATATATAGGTTAAACCTATAACTCACCAACATTTTTGTTGACGTTTTAAGCATGTTTATTCTCAGGTGATTATTAAGAGCTTCCGCTGTCGCATACTTAAATAAGGACGAGATTTGGAGTCCATGCTTGTATGATATTGTGTAAAAACTGCATTCAAGAAACTTATTTTGTTGTAACATATTTGTATTGTAAACCATTATGTAATGGTCGTGTGTAAACATGATATTTTAGATTATCATCATTTGATAATCTACGTAAAGCTTTTTAAACCTTTATTGATGAAATAAAGGTTATGGTTTGTTTTAAAATGAATGCAGTCTTTGAAAAACGTCTCATATAGAGGTCAAAACCTCGCAACGAAATCAATTAATATGGAACGTTTTTAATCAATAAGAACGGGACATTTCAATATAATAGTCGGACTAATTGGTTTTTCATAGCTACATATGCGTAACCACGAGCATTCAACGTTTTTTCTTCGAAACATATGAACGGTCCATCTCTGCATAAAGTAACGAATTCGGTATTGGAATATGTCTGATTCGTCGAGCATATTCCTTCGTGTGACCATTTTCCGCATTTGTGACATCTTTCAAGGTGTTGTGCTCTTCTTTTCGCTGCGGATTTCGATTTTCCTTTACCAAAATGTAACTTATTATTTTCGTTCCTGGATTCTTTTCTTACTCCGTCCAATTTACCTCTGATTAATGATACCAATTCACTTGGAAGGGTGTCATTATTACGTTTAGTGATCAAAGCGTGTAGCAATAAACCATGGTTTAGTTCACAGGAAGTCTTCATCTCGTAAAACCTAAAAAAAATAAAAATTCAGAATGGGGGGAGAAGACTAGTTCTTTAGGGTCTGATAGGGAAAGACCATTCGGATTCCATTCTCGAGAACTACACGAAAATAGAAAATCTAACTCTAACAGAAATACATATTACCCTAAAAACATTCGAACCTCCCCACACTTAGTTGAAATTGTGATTAACGTTATTTTCAATTGGATCATCAACAACTTGTATATCTTTGACTTTTACTTCAATCCATTTGTTGATCTTCTCCGTAACTTTCACAAATTCAACTAACATCGCCTTTTCTTTTGGCGATAAATTAGATATTAATCGGTTACATAACTTAAAGTTTCCCTTAATCCTAGCATCGTGAATCCGTTTATAAAGTTTCTTCATTGAACTGTTAAAAACGGGTTCATCTAATTTCTTATCATCAACGGGGTTCTTTGTGATTGGTTCATCATTAAGTGTTTCTTCATCTTCCCCACACTTATGTATTTTTATTGGTCTAACAGTTTTGGTTGGTGGAGATCTAAACTTTCGGTTCACAAAGGTGATCGATTTATCACCATCACTAAGTGTCATTCTACCTTCTCTTACATTAAAGAATGCCTCGGTGGTTGCTAAAAATGGGCGACCTAAAATTAGAGGAATATCAAGGTTTTCCTCCATATTAATCACTATGAAGTTTGCAACAAAGGTCAAACTTCTCACGTTAACAAGTAAATAATTTGCTGTTCCAACCGGGTGTTTAATGGTTAGGTCAAATGATTGAACACCTATTTTGGTTGGTTTTAATTTACCCATACCAAATCTTTTGTATAAGGAAAGGGGCATAATATTTGCACTTGCTCCTAAATCTGCGAGTCCATTATATACAGCACCATCATTAAACAAGCAAGAAATGATAAATTCACCCGGGTCTCCTGCTTTAGTAAGTCGAGTTGGTTTGTAAACCTTTTTTGGGTGTTATTTTCTTGGTTCTTTCACTTCTATTTGAACTTCTTGTTCACATTTTTCTTCGTTTTTTGGAATGGGAGGTTTGTATAAGAGTTCTTCTTCATCACTCCAATTTGAATCCTCCCTATTTTCCAATTTTGATTTTTCATATTTTGTTGATAACATATTTATGTTTTCATTTTGAAGGTTTTCTTGGGTGGTGAAATTATGATTGACTTCATTGTCAACTTCCATATGACAATGTATGTAATGTTTAACTCTGTGACCATTAACTTTAAATTCAATCCCATTTGAATTAATTAACTCTATTGTTCCGTATGGGAAAAATCTTTTGACTATGAATGGTCCAGACCATCTTGATTTCAATTTTCCAGGAAATATCTTGAATCGTGAATTGAAAAGAAGAACTCTGTCTCCTTTCTTAAATTCTTTTGAACTTCTGATTCTTTTATCATGCCATTTCTTCGTTCTTTCTTTATAGATTAACGAATTTTTGTATGCTTCATGTCTCAATTCTTCTAATTCGTTTAGTTGACTTAATCGTAGACGTCCGGCTTCATGTAAATCAAGATTACATGTCTTCAAAGCCCAAAATGCTTTGTGTTCAATTTCTACTGGAAGATGACATGCTTTTCTGTAAACGAGTTTAAAAGGTGTGGTTCTAATTAGAGTTTTGTAGGCTGTTCTAAAAGCCCAGAGTGCATCCTCCAATTTCATGGACCATTCCTTCAGATTTGATCCTATGGTTTTCTCTAGAATACGTTTTAAAGCTCGGTTGGTATTTTTAACTTGTCCACTTGTTTGTGGATGATAAGAGGTGGAGATTTTATGAGTTACTCCATATCTTTTGAGAACTTTCTCAAGTTGATTATTACAAAAATGAGTACCCCGATCACTTATTAAAGCTTTCGGTGTTCCAATCCTTGCAAAAAGACGTTTTAAAAAGTTGACTACAACTCGTGCATCGTTAGTTGGGAGAGTTTGTGCTTCCGCCCATTTAGATACATAATCAATGGCAACGATAATATAGAGATTATTATGAGATTTTGGAAATGGACCCATAAAGTCAATACCCCAAATGCCAAATACTTCAGATACTTGAATGACATTTTGTGGCATTTTATCACGTTGACTTATTTTTTCGGCCCTTTGACAAGCATCACAGGATTTGCAAAGAAGGTGTTCGTCTTTGAAAATTGTAGGCCAATAGAATCCAGCATCATAAACTTTTCTTGCTGTGAGTTGAGGCCCATAATGTAGTGACCCGAACTTTTCCATGTTTATATATATTAATTGAGATTGATATTTACATGATTAAATGTTTCCAACATGTTAAGCAATCAAACTTGTTAAGACTTGATTAATTGAAATATGTTTCATATAGACAATTGACCACCCAAGTTGACCGGTGATTCACGAACGTTAAAACTTGTAAAAACTATATGATGACATATATATGGATATATATATAGTTAACATGATACTATGATAAGTAAACATATCATTAAGTATATTAACAATGAACTACATATGTAAAAACAAGACTACTAACTTAATGATTTTTAAACGAGACATATATGTAACGATTATCGTTGTAAAGACATTTAATGTATATATATCATATTAAGAGATATTCATACATGATAATATCATGATAATATAATAATTTAAAATCTCATTTGATATTATAAACATTGGGTTAACAACATTTAACAAGATCGTTAACCTAAAGGTTTCAAAACAACACTTACATGTAACGACTAACGATGACTTAACGACTCAGTTAAAATGTATATACATGTAGTGTTTTAATATGTATTTATACACTTTTGAAAGACTTCAAGACACTTATCAAAATACTTCTACTTAACAAAAATGCTTACAATTACATCCTCGTTCAGTTTCATCAACAATTCTACTCGTATGCACCCGTATTCGTACTCGTACAATACACAGCTTTTAGATGTATGTACTATTGGTATATACACTCCAATGATCAGCTCTTAGCAGCCCATTTGAGTCACCTAACACATGTGGGAACCATCATTTGGCAACTAGCATGAAATATCTCATAAAATTACAAAAATATGAGTAATCATTCATGACTTATTTACATGAAAACAAAATTACATATCCTTTATATCTAATCCATACACCAACGACCAAAAACACCTACAAACACTTTCATTCTTCAATTTTCTTCATCTAATTGATCTCTCTCAAGTTCTATCTTCAAGTTCTAAGTGTTCTTCATAAATTCCAAAAGTTCTAGTTTCATAAAATCAAGAATACTTTCAAGTTTGCTAGCTCACTTCCAATCTTGTAAGGTGATCATCCAACCTCAAGAAATCTTTGTTTCTTACAGTAGGTTATCATTCTAATACAAGGTAATAATCATATTCAAACTTTGGTTCAATTTCTATAACTATAACAATCTTATTTCAAGTGATGATCTTACTTGAACTTGTTTTCGTGTCATGATTCTGCTTCAAGAACTTCGAGTCATCCAAGGATCCATTGAAGCTAGATCCATTTTTCTCTTTTCCAGTAGGTTTATCCAAGGAACTTAAGGTAGTAATGATGTTCATAACATCATTCAATTCAAACATATAAAGCTATCTTATTCGAAGGTTTAAACTTGTAATCACTAGAACATAGTTTAGTTAATTCTAAACTTGTTCGCAAACAAAAATTAATCCTTCTAACTTGACTTTTAAAATCAACTAAACACATGTTCTATATCTATATGATATGCTAACTTAATGATTTAAAACCTGGAAACACGAAAAACACCGTAAAACCGGATTTACGCCGTCGTAGTAACACCGCGGGCTGTTTTGGGTTAGTTAATTAAAAACTATGATAAACTTTGATTTAAAAGTTGTTATTCTGAGAAAATTATTTTTATTATGAACATGAAACTATATCCAAAAATTATGGTTAAACTCAAAGTGGAAGTATGTTTTCTAAAATGGTCATCTAGACGTCGTTATTTCGACTGAAATGACTACCTTTACAAAAACGACTTGTAACTTATTTTTCCGACTATAAACCTATACTTTTTCTGTTTAGATTCATAAAATAGAGTTCAATATGAAACCATAGCAATTTGATTCACTCAAAACGGATTTAAAATGAAGAAGTTATGGGTAAAACAAAATTGGATAATTTTTCTCATTTTAGCTACGTGAAAATTGGTAACAAATCTATTCCAACCATAACTTAATCAACTTGTATTGTATATTATGTAATCTTGAGATACCATAGACACGTATACAATGTTTCGACCTATCATGTCGACACATCTATATATATTTCGGAACAACCATAGACACTCTATATGTGAATGTTGGAGTTAGCTATACAGGGTTGAGGTTGATTCCAAAATATATTTAGTTTGAGTTGTGATCAATACTGAGATACGTATACACTGGGTCGTGGATTGATTCAAGATAATATTTATCGATTTATTTCTGTACATCTAACTGTGGACAACTAGTTGTAGGTTACTAACAAGGACAACTGACTTAATAAACTTAAAACATCAAAATATATTAAAAGTGTTGTAAATATATTTTGAACATACTTTGATATATATGTATATATTGTTATAGGTTCGTGAATCAACCAGTGGCCAAGTCTTACTTCCCGACGAAGTAAAAATCTGTGAAAGTGAGTTATAGTCCCACTTTTAAAATCTAATATTTTTGGGATGAGAATACATGCAGGTTTTATAAATGATTTACAAAATAGACACAAGTATGTGAAACTACATTCTATGGTTGAATTATCGAAATCGAATATGCCCCTTTTTATTAAGTCTGGTAATCTAAGAATTAGGGAACAGACACCCTAATTGACGCGAATCCTAAAGATAGATCTATTGGGCCTAACAAACCCCATCCAAAGTACCGGATGCTTTAGTACTTCGAAATTTATATCATATCCGAAGGGTGTCCCGGAATGATGGGGATATTCTTATATATGCATCTTGTTATTGTCGGTTACCAGGTGTTCACCATATGAATGATTTTTATCTCTATGTATGAGATGTGTATTGAAATATGAAATCTTGTGGTCTATTGTTACGATTTGATATATATAGGTTAAACCTATAACTCACCAACATTTTTGTTGACGTTTAAAGCATGTTTATTCTCAGGTGAATATTAAGAGCTTCCGCTGTTGCATACTAAAATAAGGACAAGATTTGGAGTCCATGTTTGTATGATATTGTGTAAAAACTGCATTCAAGAAACTGATTTCGATGTAACATATTTGTATTGTAAACCATTATGTAATGGTCGTGTGTAAACAGGATATTTTAGATTATCATTATTTGATAATCTACGTAAAGCTTTTTAAACCTTTATTTATGACATAAAGGTTATGGTTTGTTTTAAAAATGAATGCAGTCTTTGAAAAACGTCTCATATAGAGGTCAAAACCTCGCAACGAAATCAATTAATATGGAACGTTTTTAATCAATAAGAACGGGACATTTCAGTTGGTATCCGAGCGTTGGTCTTAGAGAACCAGAATTTTGCATTAGTGTGTCTTATCGAGTTTGTTATAATGCATTAGTGAGTCTGGACTTCGACCGTATTTACTTGAAAAATGGTTGCTTAACAAATTTTGTTGGAAACTATATATTTTTAACATGTGAATATTATGTGATATATTAATCTCTTAACGCGTTTGATATTATGTGATAGATGTATACCTCTAGAACAAGTCCCATTGACTCACCTAATAATAATGAAGAGTCAAATGTAAATTGGTATGATTCGTGGACTGATTCACAAGTTCCCGAAGAGGAACCGGAAGAAGAGTCGGAACCGGAAGAAGAATCGGAACCGGAAGAAGAATCGGAACCGGATGAAGAAATAGAACCGGTGGGGGAAATAATAAAACGGTTAAGTAAAAGAAAATCCTCAACCAACCGACCAAGGTTAATTATGGTCAATGGTGTTTCCGCCAAGGAAGCAAAATATTGGGAGGATTACCAATTCTCCGATGAATCAGATTCCGACGAGAATTCCGATGATGTTATAGAAATTACCCCAACTGAATTTAAAAAGGCAAAAGAAAATAATAAGGGAAAGGGCATAAAAATAGAGAAATCTAATTCCAACCCCGATGAACTGTATATGTATCGTCAACCCCCGAAGTCCTTAAGTTGTAACAATGACCCGGGAACCTCTAAACCACCAGGTTTTTCTAAACCAATGTGGATAACGACGGCTCGTATTAGGGGAACATCATATATCCCTAGAAACTTGACAAAACGAACCAAAATCGAAGAAGAAGAAACGAACGAGTCGGAATAAGATAGTTGTATTCGTGTGGTGTAATATATGTAATATAGTGTTCTTATGCTTTATGATATATGTAAAAATTGCTTGTATTAATAAGTATTTTTTTTATGAATCTAACTCTTGTCTATTTTACAGTTTAAAAACACAAAATGGATAGACAACCCAATATTTAAGAGACCTACCCGGAGACATGATTGATGAAATCTTGTCTAGAGTCGGCCAGAATTCCTCGGCACAACTATTTAAGGCGAGATCAGTTTGTAAGACATTCGAAGAACGTTCCAAGAATGTCTTGGTTTATAAGAGACTTTCGTTTGAAAGATGGGGGATATCACATTGGGAAACCCATAAGTTACGATGTGTTTACTTTGACGCATATATTGCGGGGAACCCAAATGCTATTTTACGCAACGGGTTAAGAAATTATTTTGACTCAATATATCCGAATATTGGACTTCGTGATTTAGAAAAAGTGGCTAACATGCAACATAAAGAATCATGTTATGCTTACAGATTAGTAATGTTCGCTTCTCACCAAAGTGAGAACAAGAACATCGGGCTACAACTATTAAACAAAACATTTCCACAAGTGACGGAGTCGGTAATTGGGGTAAGAAATGAGGTTTTTAGATTATTACGGGACTGTTGGACATTACGTAACCCTCGTCCCTTTGACGACGTTACAACACGCTGTCTTATCAACGGCCATAACGGTTATGTTCCACAAGACCAAGGATGGAAAGTAATCCTAGTAAAACCAGAATGCATGACTTGTTTCTGGACGTATGAATTACGTGTCTTTATTGCCTTTGCTGAACGACTTGTGTACTAGCTAGAATTATCTTCACAACCATCTTGTATCAAATTTATTGTGTGCTATATTTCATGCTATATGTAAAATAAGCGGTATTGTAAGTTTGTAAAATATTGTGTAAAAGTTTGAACGCGAAATATTATTATAATAAGTTTTTCATATAGAATTGTAGTAGTTGAATTGTATATTAGCTACTAAGTATGAACTTAACGGGTAGGTACTACCCGAATTTAAACTTATAAAATGCTAATATGAAGAAAAAGCTTTTATAAATGAGTTCATATTATGCTACGAAATACTATTAACTACTCTTAATATTCTGTATGATTAACTTGTTCCATTTAACTATTTTGAAGGAAATGGCACCGACTACTCGACACACCGTGAATATGAATGAAGAGGAATTCCGTACTTTTCTAGCTTCAAACATAGCCGCAGTACAGGCTGCGCTACATACCAACAATAACCTTGGATCTAGCAGTACAGGAAATCGTGTAGGATGCACCTACAAAGAATTCACTGCCTGCAAACCTTTGGAATTTGATGGAACCGAAGGACCGATCGGATTGAAACGGTGGACCGAGAAGGTCGAATCGGTGTTTACCATAAGTAAGTGTACTGAAGAGGACAAAGTGAAGTACGCTACGCATACCTTCACAGGTTCTGCGTTAACATGGTGGAATACCTATCTAGAGCAAGTGGGACAAGACGATGCGTATGCACTACCGTGGTCAGCATTCAAGCACTTGATGAACGAGAAGTACCGTCCCAGAACCGAGGTCAATAAGCTCAAGACAAAACTTAGAGGGTTACGAACCCAAGGATTTGATATTACCACGTACGAAAGACGATTCACAGAATTGTGCCTATTGTGTCCGGGAGCATTCGAAGATGAGGAAGAGAAGATCGACGCATTTGTGAAAGGATTACCGGAAAGAATCCAAGAAGATATAAGTTCACACGAGCCCGCCTCCATACAACAGGCATGTAGAATGGCTCACAAACTAGTGAACCAGATTGAAGAAAGAATTAAAGAACAGACTGCTGAAGAGGCCAATGTGAAGCAAGTCAAAAGAAAGTCGGAGGAAAATGGTGATAAGAATCACCAATACAACAACAACAACAATCGCAACATCAATCGCAACTACAACAAATGGCTCAACAACAACAACAACAACAACAACAGCAACTACAACAATCATCCCAACAAAATAATAATAACCGCAACAACAACAACAATCAGAAACAGCTATGCCAAAGGTGTGAAAAGTATCACTCGGGGTTCTGCACCAAATTTTGCAACAAGTGTAAAAGAAATGGTCATAGCGCGGCGAAGTGTGAGGTCTACGGACCAGGGGTTAATAGAACAAAAGGAACAAATGGTGTCGGAACGAGTAATGGCGGAGCAAGTAGTGTCGGAGCAAGCTATGCCAATGTAGTTTGTTATAAATGTGGAAAACCGGGCCACATTATTATAAATTGCCCGAACCAGGAGAACACGAATGGACAATGCCGCGGAAGAGTTTTCAATATTAATGCGGCAGAGGCACAGGAAGACCCGGAGCTTGTTACGGGTACGTTTCTTATTGACAATAAATCTGCTTACGTTTTATTTGATTCGGGTGCGGATAGAAGCTATATGAGTAGAGATTTTTGTGCTAAATTAAGTTGTCCATTGACGCCTTTGGATAGTAAATTTTTACTCGAATTAGCAAATGGTAAATTAATTTCAGCAGATAATATATGTCGGAATCGAGAAATTAAACTGGTTAGCGAAACATTTAAGATTGATTTGATACCAGTAGAGTTAGGGAGTTTTGATGTAATAATCGGTATGGACTGGTTGAAAGAAGTGAAAGCAGAGATCGTTTGTTACAAAAATGCAATTCGCATTATACGAGAAAAAGGAAAACCCTTAATGGTGTACGGAGAAAAGGGCAACACGAAGCTACATCTTATTAGTAATTTGAAGGCACAAAAACTAATAAGAAAAGGTTGCTATGCTGTTCTAGCACACGTCGAGAAAGTACAAACTGAAGAAAAGAGCATCAATGATGTTCCCGTCGCAAAAGAATTTCCCGATGTATTTCCGAAAGAATTACCGGGATTACCCCCACATCGATCCGTTGAATTTCAAATAGATCTTGTACCAGGAGCTGCACCAATAGCTCGTGCTCCTTACAGACTCGCACCCAGCGAGATGAAAGAACTGCAAAGCCAATTACAAGAACTTTTAGAGCGTGGTTTCATTCGACCAAGCACATCACCGTGGGGAGCTCCTGTTTTGTTTGTCAAGAAGAAAGATGGTACATTCAGGTTGTGTATCGACTACCGAGAGTTGAACAAACTTACCATCAAGAACCGCTACCCACTACCGAGAATCGACGACTTATTTGATCAACTACAAGGCTCATCTGTTTATTCAAAGATTGACTTACGTTCCGGGTATCATCAAATACGGGTGAAAGAAGATGATATTCCAAAGACTGCTTTCAGAACACGTTACGGTCATTACGAGTTTATGGTCATGCCGTTTGGTTTAACTAATGCACCAGCTGTGTTCATGGACCTTATGAACCGAGTGTGTGGACCATACCTTGACAAGTTTGTCATTGTTTTCATTGATGACATACTTATTTACTCAAAGAATGACCAAGAACACGGTGAACATTTGAGAAAGGTGTTAGAAGTATTGAGGAAGGAAGAATTGTACGCTAAGTTTTCAAAGTGTGCATTTTGGTTGGAAGAAGTTCAATTCCTCGGTCACATAGTGAACAAAGAAGGTATTAAGGTGGATCCGGCAAAGATAGAAACTGTTGAAAAGTGGGAAACCCCGAAAACTTCGAAACACATACGCCAGTTTTTAGGACTAGCTGGTTACTACAGAAGGTTCATCCAAGACTTTTCCAGAATAGCAAAACCCTTGACTGCATTAACGCATAAAGGGAAGAAATTTGAATGGAATGATGAACAAGAGAAAGTTTTTCAGTTATTGAAGAAAAAGCTAACTACGGCACCTATATTGTCATTGCCTGAAGGGAATGATGATTTTGTGATTTATTGTGACGCATCAAAGCAAGGTCTCGGTTGTGTATTAATGCAACGAACGAAGGTGATTGCTTATGCGTCTAGACAATTGAAGATTTACGAACAAAATTATACGACGCATGATTTGGAATTAGGCGCGGTTGTTTTTGCATTAAAGACTTGGAGGCACTACTTATATGGGGTCAAAAGTATTATATATACCGACCACAAAAGTCTTCAACACATATTTAATCAGAAACAACTGAATATGAGGCAGCGTAGGTGGATTGAATTATTGAATGATTACGACTTTGAGATTCGTTACCACCCGGGGAAGGCAAATGTGGTAGCCGATGCCTTGAGCAGGAAGGACAGAGAACCCATTCGAGTAAAATCTATGAATATAATGATTCATAATAACCTTACTACTCAAATAAAGGAGGCGCAACAAGGAGTTTTAAAAGAGGGAAATTTAAAGGATGAAATACCCAAAGGATCGGAGAAGCATCTTAATATTCGGGAAGACGGAACCCGGTATAGGGCTGAAAGGATTTGGGTTCCAAAATTTGGAGATATGAGAGAAATGGTACTTAGAGAAGCTCATAAAACCAGATACTCAATACATCCTGGAACGGGGAAGATGTACAAGGATATCAAGACACATTTTTGGTGGCCGGGTATGAAAGCCGATGTTGCTAAATACGTAGGAGAATGTTTGACGTGTTCTAAGGTCAAAGCTGAGCATCAGAAACCATCAGGTCTACTTCAACAACCCGAAATCCCGGAATGGAAATGGGAAAACATTACCATGGATTTCATCACTAAATTGCCAAGAACTGCAAGTGGTTTTGATACTATTTGGGTAATAGTTGATCGTCTCACCAAATCAGCACACTTCCTGCCAATAAGAGAAGATGACAAGATGGAGAAGTTAGCACGACTGTATTTGAAGGAAGTCGTCTCCAGACATGGAATACCAATCTCTATTATCTCTGATAGGGATGGTAGATTTATTTCAAGATTCTGGCAGACATTACAGCAAGCATTAGGAACTCGTCTAGACATGAGTACTGCCTATCATCCACAAACTGATGGGCAGAGCGAAAGGACGATACAAACGCTTGAAGACATGCTACGAGCATGTGTTATTGATTTTGGAAACAGTTGGGATCGACATCTACCGTTAGCAGAATTTTCCTACAACAACAGCTACCATTCAAGCATTGAGATGGCGCCGTTTGAAGCACTTTATGGTAGAAAGTGCAGGTCTCCGATTTGTTGGAGTGAAGTGGGGGATAGACAGATTACGGGTCCGGAGATTATACAAGAAACTACCGAGAAGATCATCCAAATTCAACAACGGTTGAAAACCGCCCAAAGTCGACAAAAGAGCTATGCTGACATTAAAAGAAAAGATATAGAATTTGAAATTGGAGAGATGGTCATGCTTAAAGTTGCACCTTGGAAAGGCGTTGTTCGATTTGGTAAACGAGGGAAATTAAATCCAAGGTATATTGGACCATTCAAGATTATTGATCGTGTCGGACCAGTAGCTTACCGACTAGAGTTACCTCAACAACTCGCGGCTGTACATAACACTTTCCACGTCTCGAATTTAAAGAAATGTTTTGCTAAAGAAGATCTCACTATTCCGTTAGATGAAATCCAAATCAACGAAAAACTTCAATTCATCGAAGAACCCGTCGAAATAATGGATCGTGAGGTTAAAAGACTTAAGCAAAACAAGATACCAATTGTTAAGGTTCGATGGAATGCACGTAGAGGACCCGAGTTCACCTGGGAGCGTGAAGATCAGATGAAGAAGAAATACCCGCATCTATTTCCAGAAGATTCGTCAACACCTTCAACAGCTTAAAATTTCGGGACGAAATTTATTTAACGGGTAGGTACTGTAGTGACCCGAACTTTTCCATGTTTATATATATTAATTGAGATTGATATTTACATGATTAAATGTTTCCAACATGTTAAGCAATCAAACTTGTTAAGACTTGATTAATTGAAATATGTTTCATATAGACAATTGACCACCCAAGTTGACCGGTGATTCACGAACGTTAAAACTTGTAAAAACTATATGATGACATATATATGGATATATATATAGTTAACATGATACTATGATAAGTAAACATATCATTAAGTATATTAACAATGAACTACATATGTAAAAACAAGACTACTAACTTAATGATTTTTAAACGAGACATATATGTAACGATTATCGTTGTAAAGACATTTAATGTATATATATCATATTAAGAGATATTCATACATGATAATATCATGATAATATAATAATTTAAAATCTCATTTGATATTATAAACATTGGGTTAAAAACATTTAACAAGATCGTTAACCTAAAGGTTTCAAAACAACACTTACATGTAACGACTAACGATGACTTAACGACTCAGTTAAAATGTATATACATGTAGTGTTTTAATATGTATTTATACACTTTTGAAAGACTTCAAGACACTTATCAAAATACTTCTACTTAACAAAAATGCTTACAATTACATCCTCGTTCAGTTTCATCAACAATTCTACTCGTATGCACCCGTATTCGTACTCGTACAATACACAGCTTTTAGATGTATGTACTATTGGTATATACACTCCAATGATCAGCTCTTAGCAGCCCATTTGAGTCACCTAACACATGTGGGAACCATCATTTGGCAACTAGCATGAAATATCTCATAAAATTACAAAAATATGAGTAATCATTCATGACTTATTTACATGAAAACAAAATTACATATCCTTTATATCTAATCCATACACCAACGACCAAAAACACCTACAAACACTTTCATTCTTCAATTTTCTTCATCTAATTGATCTCTCTCAAGTTCTATCTTCAAGTTCTAAGTGTTCTTCATAAATTCCAAAAGTTCTAGTTTCATAAAATCAAGAATACTTTCAAGTTTGCTAGCTCACTTCCAATCTTGTAAGGTGATCATCCAACCTCAAGAAATCTTTGTTTCTTACAGTAGGTTATCATTCTAATACAAGGTAATAATCATATTCAAACTTTGGTTCAATTTCTATAACTATAACAATCTTATTTCAAGTGATGATCTTACTTGAACTTGTTTTCGTGTCATGATTCTGCTTCAAGAACTTCGAGCCATCCAAGGATCCATTGAAGCTAGATCCATTTTTCTCTTTTCCAGTAGGTTTATCCAAGGAACTTAAGGTAGTAATGATGTTCATAACATCATTCAATTCAAACATATAAAGCTATCTTATTCGAAGGTTTAAACTTGTAATCACTAGAACATAGTTTAGTTAATTCTAAACTTGTTCGCAAACAAAAATTAATCCTTCTAACTTGACTTTTAAAATCAACTAAACACATGTTCTATATCTATATGATATGCTAACTTAATGATTTAAAACCTGGAAACACGAAAAACACCGTAAAACCGGATTTACGCCGTCGTAGTAACACCGCGGGCTGTTTTGGGTTAGTTAATTAAAAACTATGATAAACTTTGATTTAAAAGTTGTTATTCTGAGAAAATTATTTTTATTATGAACATGAAACTATATCCAAAAATTATGGTTAAACTCAAAGTGGAAGTATGTTTTCTAAAATGGTCATCTAGACGTCGTTATTTCGACTGAAATGACTACCTTTACAAAAATGACTTGTAACTTATTTTTCCGACTATAAACCTATACTTTTTCTGTTTAGATTCATAAAATAGAGTTCAATATGAAACCATAGCAATTTGATTCACTCAAAACGGATTTAAAATGAAGAAGTTATGGGTAAAACAAAATTGGATAATTTTTCTCATTTTAGCTACGTGAAAATTGGTAACAAATCTATTCCAACCATAACTTAATCAACTTGTATTGTATATTATGTAATCTTGAGATACCATAGACACGTATACAATGTTTCGACCTATCATGTCGACACATCTATATATATTTCGGAACAACCATAGACACTCTATATGTGAATGTTGGAGTTAGCTATACAGGGTTGAGGTTGATTCCAAAATATATTTAGTTTGAGTTGTGATCAATACTGAGATACGTATACACTGGGTCGTGGATTGATTCAAGATAATATTTATCGATTTATTTCTGTACATCTAACTGTGGACAACTAGTTGTAGGTTACTAACAAGGACAACTGACTTAATAAACTTAAAACATCAAAATATATTAAAAGTGTTGTAAATATATTTTGAACATACTTTGATATATATGTATATATTGTTATAGGTTCGTGAATCAACCAGTGGCCAAGTCTTACTTCCCGACGAAGTAAAAATCTGTGAAAGTGAGTTATAGTCCCACTTTTAAAATCTAATATTTTTGGGATGAGAATACATGCAGGTTTTATAAATGATTTACAAAATAGACACAAGTATGTGAAACTACATTCTATGGTTGAATTATCGAAATCGAATATGCCCCTTTTTATTAAGTCTGGTAATCTAAGAATTAGGGAACAGACACCCTAATTGACGCGAATCCTAAAGATAGATCTATTGGGCCTAACAAACCCCATCCAAAGTACCGGATGCTTTAGTACTTCGAAATTTATATCATATCCGAAGGGTGTCCCGGAATGATGGGGATATTCTTATATATGCATCTTGTTATTGTCGGTTACCAGGTGTTCACCATATGAATGATTTTTATCTCTATGTATGAGATGTGTATTGAAATATGAAATCTTGTGGTCTATTGTTACGATTTGATATATATAGGTTAAACCTATAACTCACCAACATTTTTGTTGACGTTTAAAGCATGTTTATTCTCAGGTGAATATTAAGAGCTTCCGCTGTTGCATACTAAAATAAGGACAAGATTTGGAGTCCATGTTTGTATGATATTGTGTAAAAACTGCATTCAAGAAACTGATTTCGATGTAACATATTTGTATTGTAAACCATTATGTAATGGTCGTGTGTAAACAGGATATTTTAGATTATCATTATTTGATAATCTACGTAAAGCTTTTTAAACCTTTATTTATGACATAAAGGTTATGGTTTGTTTTAAAAATGAATGCAGTCTTTGAAAAACGTCTCATATAGAGGTCAAAACCTCGCAACGAAATCAATTAATATGGAACGTTTTTAATCAATAAGAACGGGACATTTCACATAATGCCCTCCTGTTGATCCTGTGTGACAATGGTTTAAGATTTGACTAGCTTCATCTCCGAATACACATCGGCATATTATTCCATCGGGACAACTTTTAAACAAATGTGGATCTTCCCAGAAATAGTGTTTTATATCGCTAAAGAATTTCTTTCGTTTTTGGTACGATAATCCTTTT
Source organism: Rutidosis leptorrhynchoides (assembly GCF_046630445.1). Classification (NCBI taxonomy): domain Eukaryota; kingdom Viridiplantae; phylum Streptophyta; class Magnoliopsida; order Asterales; family Asteraceae; genus Rutidosis; species Rutidosis leptorrhynchoides. The sequence continues at coordinate 438,152,063 of NC_092336.1, forward strand.
TCAAAGAATCCACATACTAAGTAGTTTGCATAGTCTGCAAACCATGGAATTTCATTATAATCTATCTTCAATAGATATTCATCAGGAAAGTTGTCTTGTATTGCCGAATCATTTAGAACTTCTAATTCGAGATTTTCAAGACGAGAAAGATGATCAGCGGCGAGATTTTCTGCTCCCTTTTTGTCTCGAATTTCAATATCGAACTCTTGTAAGAGTAAGATCCAACAGATTAATCTTGGTTTAGCATCTTGTTTCGAAAATAGGTATCTAAGAGCAGAATGGTCGGTATAGACCACCGTTTTTGCTAGAACGAGATATGAACGAAATTTGTCAAAAGCAAAAACAATAGCAAGGAGTTCTTTTTCAATAGTTGTATAGTTCGTTTGTGCTTCTTGTAACGTCTTACTAGCATAATAAATAGGTTGAAATCATTTTTCAATTCTTTGTCCTAAAGCGGCTCCCATTGCAAAATCACTTGCATCGCACATGAGTTCAAACGGTAGATTCCAATTTGGAGTTATCATGATCGGTGCATTAGTGAGTTTCTCTTTAAGAATATTAAAAGATTTGATGCATTCATCTAAAAAGATGAATGGAGCATCCTTTTCTAGGAGTTTATTCATAGGAGTGGCAATTTTAGAAAAATCTTTTATGAAACATCGGTAAAAACCGGCGTGCCCTAGAAAACTCCTAACTCCTCTAACATTGATGGGATGTGGAAGTTTAGCAATTACATCTACTTTGGCTCTATCCACTTCAATTCCTTCCTTTGAAATTTTATGTCCAAGAACGATGCCTTCTTTAACCATGAAATGGCATTTCTCTCAATTAAGTACTAGATTTGATTGTTCGCATCTAATAAGCATTCGTTCAAGATTAACTAGACATGATTCAAATGTATCACCGAAGACTGAAAAGTCATCCATGAAAAATTCCATGCATTCTTCTATCATGTCGTGAAAAATCGCCATCATGCACCTTTGAAAGGTTGCAGGGGTGTTGCAAAGTCCAAATGGCATGCGTTTGTAAGCAAAAGTACCATAAGGGCATGTGAACATGGTTTTCTCTTAATCCTCGGGTGCTATTAGAATTTGAAAATATCCGGAGAAACCGTCAAGAAAACAATAGTAACTGTTTCCGGCTAATCTTTCCAACATTTGATCAATGAAAGGTAAGGGAAAGTGATCTTTTCTGGTGGCGTCATTTAATTTTCTATAATCAATACAAACATGCCATCCTGTTACAGTCCTAGTAGGAATAAGCTCATTTTTCTCATTTGTGATGACAGTCATGCCACCCTTCTTAGGTACGCATTGAACTGGGCTTACCCATGGACTATCAGAAATTGGATAAATTAAACCTGCATCAAGCAATTTAATAATTTCTTTCTTAACAACATCTTGCATATTAGGATTTAGTCTTCGTTGGCGTTGCACATACGTTTTATGACCTTCTTCCATAAGGATTTTATGTGTGCAATACGAAGGACTTATTCCTTTAATATCATGAATTTTCCATGCAATGGCTGGTTTATGAGCTTTTAGCACAGAAATGAGTTGAGATTTTTCATTTTCAGTAAGATAAGACGATATTATTACAGGTAATTCAGATTCACCATGTAAATAAGCATATTCCTAATGGTTTGGAAGTGGCTTTAACTCTAATGTCGGTGGTTCTTCTATCGATGATTTTTATCGATATCTGTCTTCTTCTTTTAGCATCTGAATTTCTTCTGTTGTTGGTTCATATCCATTAGCCATAAGTGTAGCTAACATTTCAGTTTCATCAATTGGTTCAGTTCCTTCTCCAAAAGAACATTCTCCCGTTCCTTGTAATTCTGGAAATTCTTCTAACAATTCTGCATGTGATTCTATAGTTTGAATATAATAACATGTATCATCTGCAGATTGCGGTTGTTGCATGGCTCTATCAACAGAAAAGGTAACACTCTCGTCCTCTATACTTAGGGTCAGTTTTTTACCGAACACGTCTATTATTGCTTTAGCCGTGTTTAAGAATGGTCTTCCTAATATGAGAGGTACTCGAGAATCTTCTTCCATATCCAGAATAACAAAATCTACTGGAAATACTAAAGTACCAACTTTAACTAGCATGTTCTCCATTATCCCTCTAGGATATTTTACTTATCTATCTGCTAGTTGTATACTTATTCGTGTTGGTTTCAATTCTCCAAGGTCTAGTTTAGCGTATAGTGAATACGGCATTAGATTTATACTAGCACCTAAGTCTGCCAATGCTTCTATTGAACTAAGACTACCCAGAAAATATGGAATTGTGAAACTTCCTGGATCTGATAATTTTTCTGGTATCTTATTCAACAGCACTGCAGAACAATTAGCATTCATAGTAACAGCCGAGAGTTCTTCCATTTTCTTTCTATTTGTGATTAGATCTTTCAAGAATTTAGCATATCTAGGCATTCCTGAAATCACATCAATGAAAGGAAGATTTACATTTATTTGTTTAAACATATCCAAGAATTTGGATTGCTCGGCTTCAATTCTCTCTTTTCTCATTTTACTCGGTTAAGGAAGTGATGGTTGGTATGGTTTAACATAAGGTTTAGCCTTAACTGTGTTATCTTCATTAACCTTTTCAACTATCGGTTTTTTTTCCATATCTTGTTCAGATTGTGGTTCTTGTGGAGTAGGAATAGCTTCATCAGAAATTACAGGCATTTCAGGTGGTTTAAGTGTAACACCACTTCTTGTGGTAATGGCTTTAGCTGTTTCATTCCGGGGGTTAGCATTTGTATCACTAGGTAAACTTCTCGGTTTTCTTTCACCTATCAACCTTGCTAGGTTGCTTACTTCTTGTTCCAAATTTTGAATAGAAGCTTGTTGATTTCTAAATGCTTGAGCATTTTGTTCATTGGTTTGTTTCTGAGATGTGAAAAACTGCGTTTGAGATTCAACTAGCTTCGACATCATGTCTTCTAAATTTGGCTTTTTATCATCGGTTTGTGGTGGTTTGTTTTGAAAATTAGGTCTTTGCTGATTGTAAGTATTATTAGATATTTGTTGATTGTTAGGACCTTGTTGGTTGTTGTATGGAACATTTCGGTTATAGTTCTGATTTTGATTGTAGTTTGGTCTTGGCGGTTGATAATTATTCTGATAATTATTTCCAGGCCTTTGGTTTATGTATGAAACATTCTCTCTTTGTTCCATTGTTAGTTCAATACTGAGACAATCTTTTGTCAAATGTGGTCCTCCACACTGCTCACAACTAATTCGTATTGAGTGGATATCTTTAGTCATCTTTTCCATTCGTCTCTCGACATCATCTATCTTTGCAGAAATGGAATCTAAGTCATGGCTAGAATCGGCTCTAGCTGCTTTAGATGATCTAACGATATCTTTTTCTTGGTGCCACTCATGTGAGTGGGAAGCAGTGTTATCAATAATTTTGTAAGCGTCAGTTGCTGTTTTCTTCATAATGGAACCACCAGCTGCTATATCGATGTCTTTTCATGTAGTGATGTCGCATCCTTGGTAGAATATTTGTACTATTTGACAGGTGTCTAAACCATGTTGTGGACATCCTCTTAATAACTTTCCAAATCTTGTCCAAGCTTCATATAGAGTTTCGTTTGGCTTCTGTGTGAACGTAACAATTTCTCCTTGAAGTCTCACGGCTTTAGATGCCGGAAAGAATTGTTTAAGAAATTTTTCAACTAAAACGTCCCCTGTATCAATTGCCCCTTCTGGTAACGATTCTAACCAATCTTTGGCTTCTCCCTTTAAAGTCCAGGGAAATAACATGAGATATATCTGTTCATCCTCCACTTCTCGGATTTTAAATAGTGTACAGATCCTATTAAATGTACGAAGATGTTCATTTGGATCTTCCTTCGGCGCACCACTAAATTGGCATTGATTAGTTACCATATGTAGGATTTGTCCTTTGATTTCATAATCTGGTGCATTAATGTCTGGTTGAGTAATTGCGTGACCTTGGCCAGTGCGTTTAGCTCGCATTCGGTCTTCCATACTTAGAGGTTCCAGATTCTCCATGATTGAATTTGTTGAATCTGAATCACTAGAGGATTCTGATTTAATGGTTGGTTCCTCTACAATCTCTGTTTGAATGATTGGTGGTTCCGGAGGAAAGATTAATGGTTCAGGATCTATGAATTATCCATGAATATTCTCCGGATTCTCAATTGTGAGGTCGAGTTCAAAAAATGGATTATCGGAAATTTGAATTGGAGTACTTGGTCGACTGGAAGACGATTCTAAAGAAAAATCAACGGCGACAATATTTGCTAGACGTTTTGATCGAGTTACAGGTGGTGAACGTACAAAAGGTGGTGAACGTTTTGCTCGGTGCATTCACTGAATATCCTATTAGTTATAAAAAAAAAAAAAATTATATAAGTTATCAAATTAATATACTTTTCTACTTTTGCCCACGTTTCGAATAACCAATAGATGCAGCAGGGAGCCAGAACCCTTTAAATCGGAAGCTCACAACTCAGCCACTAACAAATCCAACTATTACTACGAAGCAGAAAATTTGGATGTCTATCAATTCAACCACTTACAATAATTTTTCGTTGAAATTTAAAGAAATTTTAGAGAAGAAATAGAAAAAAAATCTAAGTCCTAAAAACTAGAGTGGCGAAAAATAAGAAAAAAAAAAGAGCGCGTCGGAAAACGTCGAAAAATAAAAGGCGTCGAAAAATAAAAATAAGAAAGTAGCGCGTCGAAACTTAAAAGTCTAAAAACTAAGAATTAAAAGTTGCGTCTAAAAATATTAAAGCTTAAAAGAAAAACTATATCCCAAATGGCAATAACTTAAAAAGGTACTAATATAAAAAATGGCGTCGCAAAATTCTAAAGCACCTAAATCTTAGTCTAAAGAAAAAGTACTTAAGAGATTTTACGGCAAAGCCTAAAAATCTAGAAATAAAAATAACTATGGCAAATACTATGTCTTAAAACTAAATACGAGCGAAAAATATAAATATTACGATAAATCAAATAAAAAGATACAAAATGTAAAAAGATATAAAACGTGATAAAATTACTTATTTTTATAAAAATATTATTATTATATTTATTTTATAATTTATTAATACTAATTAAACTAAATAATACAAATTAAATAAAACTAATACTAAATAATTAAATAACCTAAAAACCTAATTAGGGTTTAATTAAATAATAATAATAATAATAATAATAATAATAATAATAATAATAATAATAATAATAATAATAATAATAATAATAATAATAATAATAATAATAATAATAATATACTCCGTAATTAATACTGGATTAGGTCAAATGTGATGTAACAACAAGACGAAATGAACAAATGATGTGCACCATTTATCATTCAACAAACAAACGCCAATATGTTTGGAAACTTTGGTAAAATTTAATCATTTTTCTACGCTAATCACCCTCAATAATTTAAATTATTACTGATTTCTTGCAAATGAGGGCATTGCAAGATCTTAAGTGTGGGAAGGGGTTAAATTATTTAGGATTTTTAAAATTTTTAAATTTATACACTTGGTTACCATTAAAAATATTAGTAACGCAGTAGTTGTATTAGAATCTAGTGCTCTTTGATATTAAAGAACAGCCCTAGTCTTATATACTGACTACCCAATTCTAGTAAAATTTTTCAAAATTTTCAATTAAATGAATTCAAAATCATGTTTATACATATTTATGAACGATAAAACTAGGTGTTAACACCGAAATTATTGTTACCTTGGAAAGGACATAAATTGAGAAACAAACCAAAATGTTAGAATTCATTTAAAATGGAATAGAGGAAAATAAAAAGGCAAATAAAAGAAAATAAAAAGTCAAGTGTGGGAAAAATTTACCAAGTTCTTTAAAACATATATCACATATTTTGTACAAAGATACTTTTGTTTTGGACAAAATTAACCATTTTACCCGAAAAACTGTACTATATTTGAAAGAAAGATGAATCTACACGATGAATGAATTCCATCATTAAAAGGAAGTAAAGTCATCCGAAAAAGACATGCGCTTCTTGATTTAAGTCTGGAAGTTGTCGTCCAGACGAGCTGTAGGTTGAGGAAAAATCTAGAAAAGTCATCACCAAAATTAGCAGGAAATCCACGGACCTCAGCATCAAACAGGGTCACCAAGTGGTCAGACTTATCCTAACCATGAGAGGATCTGTCTCGTAAAATGGGGAGGACGCCGTGCAAATTAGCTTGATAAGACTAATGAATCAGATCCCCAGAAAGGATAATCTCCTTAAAAGATCAAAAATCAGCTTTTAAGCCTGATATTACTCAATCCTTGAGATTGACCTTAAAGATTGAGAATTACAAACTCATGGAATTCGATGATATCTAAACTCGAGCTTGAACGAGAAAATATTTTGATCAAAATTACAAACCGATTTGTTTTCTGAAAACCCATTTTTAATGTGTTCATTACCATTGAACGTAAAATTTTAGGAATTCACCTAAAATTCATTAGGTCACCTGAACCAAATAGGGTGTCAACCGTAAGAACGGTGGTTGCATAGCATGGTCAAAGACGGGACCTTGTGCCAGACCAAAAAACCATAAGGGTGAGCTTTACTATTGCTCCTATAAAGGATAGTAATTGCATCCGACACGTTATAAACCATAATTAAAAGCATGTCAGGGGACATTGCCTTAACAGTTGCTTGTTCAACGCTTTCCTTTACAACCGGACGGTAGTTTATCGAAAGGTAATATACGGAGCAAGTATACTGGACGTGTTGCTTTCCCAATACAAGGTTAGCAAGTGGGTGACACAAAACCACAAGTTTTGAGCTAAAATTTTCAAATCCGAAACCCACCAAACCCACAAAAACATTTTGCAAACACCGGTGAAGGGTTATTCCGGAAAACTTATCTAGGGTAAAAGCTAGATTTAATTTTCAAAAGATCAAATGTTTTCATAAAGATCCAATTACCTTAAGGGATCTAAATTTTATAGTCTTGTGGGACTGTAAACCACATCGTTACTACCATTGTTTATACCGCCGTATAGAAATCACTGATGTACAAAGTGTGAAGAATAAAGAAGTGATTCTAGTATTTTTTATTTCAAGACTATATTGCTTGAGGACAAGCAACACTCAAGTTTGGGAATATTTGATAATGCTAAAAATGAACATATAATTCATAGCATTATCCTTCAAGAAAGACAAGCTTTTAGTTGCAATTGTTCTATTTACAAGTGATATTCGTTTAAATAATAAAAGGTGAAGACAAAATACAGATTCGACAAATTGAAGACGCAAATAACCAAAAAGCTCAAAAGTACAAAGTACAATCAAAGTGGTTCAAATTATTGATGAGAAACATCTCGAAATTACAAGAGTACAAGACGCGAAACGCAAAATACAAGATATTAAATTGTACGCAAGGACGTTCGAAAATCCGGAACCGGGACCAAAGTCAACTCTCAACGCGCGACGCAACGGACTAAAAATTACAAGTCAACTATGCACAAGAATAAAATATAATATTTAAATAATTATATAAATTATTTATATATTATATATTATAATAAAAACCGTCGGCAGAATGCAAACAATGACATGTGAGCTGGATTCCAGGGCCATGCGATCGTATAGCCAGCATGACCATTTTCCATGTGATCGCATGGCTAACAGTATCAGGTCAGGTCCTATAAAGTTCGCGAGTTTTGGACGAATTTTTACACCTTTTTCCATCCATCTCTCTATCTATAACGTATATATATTTATATTTATATTATAATTTTAATTTTAATTTTAAATTCTAATAATAATGGTATGTTAGCGAATGTTGTAACGGTGTAAGTCGAAATTTTGTCCGAGTAACGCTACGCTATTTTTAATCACTGTAAGTTATGGTTAATGTTATTTTTAAATTAATGTCTCGAAGCTAAGTTATTGTTATGCTTATTTAAGACGAAGTAATCTTGATGTTGGGCTAAAAATATTAAAAAAAGGTAATTGGGCTTTGTACCATAATTGGGGTTTGGATAAAAGAACGACACTTGTGGAAATTAGTCTATGGGCTATTAATGGGCTTTATATTAACTAAATGATACCTCATTAATTTAATATATAGACTTATAATTTGACGTATTTATATATAACCACATACGCTTGACTGGGCACGGTGGGCGGGATATCTATAAATACCAATAATTGTTCATTTTACCGGACACGGAACTGGATTAATAGTTAATAGACTTGTTGAAACAGGGTTGGATTACATTCTAGGGTAATTGGTGTAATTGTTAACAAAGTAGTAAAACCTTGGTTTACACGCAGTCGATAACCTAGTGTATTCATTAAACAAAGTATTAAGACCTTGTTACAATTCAAATCCCCAATTAGTTGGAATATTTGACTTCAGGAATAAGAATAATTTGACGAAGACTTTCGCACTTTATGATTATGACTGATGGACTATTATGGACAAATCCGTATGGACATATCGAATAATCCAGGACAAAGGACAATTAACCCATGGGAATAAACTAAAATCAACAAGTCGAACATCATGATTACGGAAGTTTAAATAAGCATAATTCTTTATTTTCATATTTAATTGCACTTTTAATTATCGCACTTTTATTTATTGTCATTTTATTTAATTGCATTTTTAATTATCGTACTCTTTAATTATCATTATTTTATTTATTGCACTTTTATTTATCGCAATTTCATTATCGTTATTTACTTTAGGCTTTAAATTAAGTTGTATTTATTTTTAATATTTTACATTAGGTTTTAACTGCGACTAAAAGTTTTAAAATCGACAAACCGGTCATTAAAAGGTAAAAACCCCCTTTTTATAATAATAATATTACTTATATATTTTTGTATCTTTACAAATATAGTTTTTAAAAATATAGCGTTAAGCTTGTTTAAAAGATCCCTGTGGAACGAACCGGACTTACTAAAAACTACACTACTGTACGATTAGGTACACTGCCTATAAGTGTTGTAGCAAGGTTTAGGTATATCCATTCTATAAATAAATAAATATCTTGTGTAAAATTGTATCGTATTTAATAGTATTTCGTAGTAAAAATATAACTATTTTATACACCACCTCGCACACATAAACGCTAAATTGTTCGCTATAAAGTATTAAATTGGTATTCAATAAAATTAGGTTTTGCGACCGAAATTATTGATATCATACAAAAATTTATTACATCACTGCGCAATTTACCGTTTATTCTTAAGGTATAAATATCTTTAATCAATCAACCCAAAATATTTCAAAAATTCGTCAGGAGTAAAACTAGGTAATATAGCTGAAATTACTTTACCGAAAAGAGGGGCGTATATTTTTGATAATATTTGATTGATTAAAGTGGGATAAAAGACCAAAAAAAATTTTAATTTTAATTTTTACTTTGTTTTTAATATATAAATATTAAATTGATATTTTAAACTTTTTAAAATCAATATATTTAAATTTGTAAATATTTGAAAAATTAATGTTTTTAATATAAGTTTGTATGTATAAAAACAAAAATATAATAAAAGTTTGGTGTGAATTTAAAAACAAAAATTTACTCTATTTCGTTCAATTAAAAATATGATTTTTAAAATTCGTCGTGAGTTGAAAACTAGGTCGTTGAACAGAAATTGCTTTACCCAAGGGATGGACGAGAACTTTTATTATCATTATTTTTAATCTTATTGAATTAAAGTATGCTAAAAACATTTAAAAAACCCAAATATCTTTGCTTTTAAAACCATGCTTAAAAATGACAAATTTTAAAATTTTGTCGAGGGACGGACTAGGACAACGATCCGAAATGCCCTCATCCTAAAAAGAAACAAATTTTTAAAATTTAAGTTAATCATATGTTTTAAAAGTTTTAAGGTTTTTATTAAAAAAAAAAAAAAAGCAAAATGTACTGTACCCTAACCCCATGCGATCGCATGGGATTTGGCCTTCCAATCCATGCGTTTGCATGGAGCTGGATTCCAGGCCAGGAACAAAAGTCCCAGCGAGCTGTTTCTGCACTCCACTTCACACACACATATACACACGAACACACACTCAAATCCTCACCAAAAATCACCATTTTTCGCCCAAATTTCACCGTAATTCGTCAAATTTCTTGTTCTAATCATGCCTAGGTTCGGATTCTTCAACAAAAAGGTAAAAATTACACCCCTAAACTCTAAAATTTCCTAGTTTTTGTGATAATTACCAATATTTTACCTAATGCAATTTTGTTAATTTCTAGTGTAATTAGAGTTAAATTGTTTGTATTTTATGCATGTATAACCTAGATTGATGCTAATTAACATGATTTGAAGCCAAAAACTTCAAAATTTTTAGAAATCTAGGGTTTGTGTTCTTGAGCAATTTGGGGCTTTTTGATATAAACAGGTTATGGCCGATTTTTGTCATGAATTATTGCTAAATTAAGTAGTGTAACATGTTTAGGTAGCTAAATGATCCAAACATTGATTCTAAACATGATTTTTGGAGATTAAAGTAGACTTTTTAGGTACAAAATTCATGAACTTGATTAATTTGATATAATTGCCATTCGAGACTTGTTTAATTGCTAGTAAAGGTTGTTTTGACCTGTTATTTGAGTTAAATGCTTATGAATTTTGTATACATTTTCATATGTGCTTATTTGAAAAAGTGTAGAATTGTAAAAAATGTGAAAATGTGTATAAGTTTAATTTCGATTGAACATGTTATTGTGGTTAATTTAAGTTTTTATTTTGCTAACACTAATGCATATTTGGATGCACAAATTTTGTGTTTAATGTGTTTTGTAGAAAACCGATACTGCTGGTGCTTGATCATCATCTAGACAACCACAACAAGAACCTGAACCAGAATATGAGCCGCAATACGAGCCAGAACCTGAACAAGAACCACAACAGGAACAAAAACATCAGCCTGATCAACATGTACCTTATTATGGTCCGCTACAGTTTGTTAATGAATTCATAGTATTTCCGATGCATCCGCCAATAGAATACCCAACGATTCCTGAACATACATTGCATCCTAATCTGAGATTCGATAGAAGCTGGAGAGATTACCCGACATATCAAAGTAATTAATTCAAATTAGTAACGAAAGATGTAGAGGTGCCTAGGGTAATTGATTGGGATCCTTTGGAAAGGGTCCAACTAGCTAACTCAGTTAGGGAGCATCTGATCCAAAGGTATGACAGTTCTTCTTTTACCAATTAGGAACGTCTATTCACCATTCGTAGACCTGTATATAAGGAATGGTGTGTTGAGCTTATGAGTACTACAGCGTTAAATGTAGATGTAGATAGATTAGATGATAGAAGTTTTCTTAGATTTATACTTGGCCGTAGGATGTACAGGATGTCCATGCTGGACATGGCCAGGGCTTTGCAGATATATACGCCCGCTGAATTACTACTACCCGATTGTATGAATTTGATTTATCGTGGTGAAAGGGTAGATAGGAATTTTGATGAGAACGTCGTCTGGAGGCGTATGTCAGATTATAATGTTTTTGGGCGGGCAGGAACACATACCTACTTACATATTAACAAAGCCGAGTTTCGCATAATTCATAGATTTTTGGCTAACTCGATTACACAGAGAGGTCACAACAAGGAAAAATTGACCTTACATGATTTATTTTACCTAAAGTGTATTCGAGACCCAAGAGGCTTTGTTAATATCCCTTACTGTGTTGGTTTTTATTTGTCTAAGATGGTGGAAGGAATACAGGAAAGGGGGATTATTGGAGGAGGTATTTTTATTACTCTCATCGGAGAGTATTTAGGTGTAGATAAGGATCAAGGGGGTCCACTTTTGGAATGTAGGGAACAGGTTGAGCCTTTAGGATTGAGGGTTTATGCGGGTGCTAAGGTATTGAAGAGTAGACGCAACCAGGCAATACCCTATGAAGATAGTCATCCACAAGTAGAGAGAGGATCAGACGAGGAAATGGAGGAAGCGGATGACATTAGGGATGTCATTCGGGAGGCTATGACTGATGTCTACCAGCGTGTAGATGAGGTAGACATGACAAACACGGAGAGATTTCGTCGGATGGAGCAGTGGCAAGCCCGGAATGATTACGAGCATTCCAGGCAATGAAAGCATGATAGATGGGACTATCATCAGCGTCAAATTATGAGCCGGCTGTCACCTCAGGATCACTACGTTCCGACCCGACCCGCTTACTATCCTCCACACCAGCCCGAGATGAGACCACCATATACTCTCTACGACCCTAACCAGGCCTACCAGTACACCTATCACCAACCATGGAACTCGGACGACGACATGAACTAGAACCCCTATCCAGATTGATATAGTTCCTATTGGTGATTTCTATGATTTTTATTATTTTTATTTATTTATGTTTAAACATATGATACTGTGATACATTAATGTATTGTTTAATATTTTTATTATTTTGTACTAATATTTCATATTTGATTTGAAAATGGGATTTTAAGTCCCATTTCAAATTAACATGCATGTTTATATTTGTATTGTATGTATGTATATTGTCAATTGTACACAACAGGGTAAAACAGTGCATTTTCAAAGACTGGCATTAAGTTCAGCAAAAGGTAGTACTTTTGACGACAAAACGAAAAACAAATGTGATGTAACAACAAGACGGAATGAACAAATGATGTGCACCATTTATCATTCAACAAACAAACGCCAATATGTTTGGAAACTTTGGTAAAATTTAATCATTTTTCTACGCTAATCACCCTCAATAATTTAAATTATTACTGATTTCTTGCAAATGAGGGCATTGCAAGATCTTAAGTGTGGGAAGGGGTTAAATTATTTAGGATTTTTAAAATTTTTAAATTTATACACTTGGTTACCATTAAAAATACTAGTAACGCAGTAGTTGTATTAGAATCTAGTGCTCTCTGATAATAAAGAACAACCCTAGTCTTATATACTGACTACCCAATTCTAGTAAAATTTTTCAAAATTTTCAATTAAATGAATTCAAAATCATGTTTATACATATTTATGAATGATAAAACTAGGTGTTAACACCGAAATTATTGTTACCTTGGAAAGGATATAAATTGAGAAACAAACCAAAATGTTAGAATTCATTTAAAATGGAATAGAGGACAATAAAAAGGCAAATAAAAGAAAATAAAAAGTCAAGTGTGGGAAAAATTTACCAAGTTCTTTAAAACATATATCACATATTTTGTACAAAGATACTTTTGTTTTGGACAAAATTAACCATTTTACCCGGAAAACTGTACTATATTTGAAAAAAAGATGGATCTACACGATGAATCAATTCCATCATTAAAAGGAAGTAAAGTCTTCGGAAAAAGACACGCGCTTCTTGATTTAGGTCAGGAAGTTGTCGTCCAGACCAGCTGTAGGTTGACGAAAAATCTAGAAAAGTCATCACTAAAATCAGAAGGAAATCCACGGACCTCAGCATCAAACAGGGTCGCCAAGTGGTCAGACTTATCCTAACCATGAGAGGATCTGTCTCGTAAAATGGGGAGGACGCCGTTCAAATTAGCTTGATAAGACTAATGAATCAGATCCCCAGAAAGGATAATCTCCTTAAAAGATCAAAAATCAGCTTTTAAGCCTGATATTACTCAATCCTTGAGATTGACCTTAAAGATTGAGAATTACAAACTCATGGAATTCAATGATATCTAAACTCGAGCTTGAACGAGAAAATATTTTGATCAAAATTACAAAACGATTTGTTTTCTGAAAACCAATTTTTAATGCGTTCATTACCATTGAACGTAAAATCCTAGGAATTCACCTGAAATTCATTAGGTCACCTGAACCAAATCGGGTGTCAACCGTAAGAACGGTGGTTGCATAGCATGGTCAAAGACAAGACCTTGTGCCAGACAGAAAAACCATAAGGGTGAGCTTTACTATTGCTCCTACAAAGGATAGTAATTGCATCCGACACGTTATAAACCATAATTAAAAGCATGTCAGGGGACATTGCCTTAACAGTTGCTTGTTCAACGCTTTCTTTTACAACCGGACGATAGTTTATCGAAAGGTAATATACGGAGCAAGTATACTGGACGTGTTGCTTTCCCAATACAAGGTTAGCAAGTGGGTGACACAAAACCACAAGTTTTGAGCTAAAATTTTTAAATCTGAAACCCACCAAACCCACAAAAACATTTTGCAAACACCGGTGAAGGGTTATTCCGGAAAACTTATCTAGGGTAAAAGCTAGATTTAATTTTCAAAAGATCAAATGTTTTCATAAAGATCCAATTTCCTTAAGGGATCTAAATTTTATAGTCATGTGGGACTGTAAACTACAACGTTACTACCATTGTTTATACCGCCGTATAGAAATCACTGATGTACAAAGTGTGAAGAATAAAGAAGTGATTCTAGTATTTTTATTTCAAGACTATATTGCTTGAGGACAAGCAACGCTCAAGTGTGGGAATATTTGATAATGCTAAAAACGAACATATATTTCATAGCATTATCCCTCAAGAAAGACAAGCTTTTAGTTGCAATTGTTCTATTTATAAGTGATATTCGTTTAAATAATAAAAGGTGAAGACAAAAGACAGATTCGACGAATTGAAGACGCAAACGACCAAAAAGCTCAAAAGTACAAAGTACAATCAAAGTGGTTCCAATTATTAATGAGAAACGTCTCAAAATTACAACAGTACAAGACGCGAAACGCAAAGTACAAGATATTAAATTATACGCAAGGACGTTCAAAAAACCGGAACCGGGACCAGAGTCAACTCTCAACGCTCGACGCAACGGACTAAAAATTATGAGTCAACTATGCATAAGAATATAATATAATATTTAAATAATTATATAAATTATTTATATATTATATTATATATTATAAACGTCGGCAAACAAGAAAACAAAGGAGTGTGAGCTGATACCTACCTCCATGCGATCGCATGGCCTGTAGGCTTATTTTCCATGCGATCGCATGGCCCTGAAATTCAGCCCACATGCCTATAAATTCGCAGTTTTGGTTGATCATATATCCATCTTTTTCTCTTCTTCCTTCATACGTAAATATATATATATATATATATATATATATATATATATATATATATTATATTTTAATTTTAATTTTAATTTTAAATTCTAATAATAAGGGTATGTTAGCGAATGTTGTAAGGGTGTAAGTCAAAATTC
This sequence comes from Rutidosis leptorrhynchoides, assembly GCF_046630445.1. Lineage (NCBI taxonomy): Eukaryota > Viridiplantae > Streptophyta > Magnoliopsida > Asterales > Asteraceae > Rutidosis > Rutidosis leptorrhynchoides. The sequence goes on from NC_092336.1 coordinate 438,167,258, forward strand.
TCTCTGTGTAACGCTACGCTATTTTTAATCACTGTAAGTTATGGTTAATGTTATTTTTAAATTAATGTCTCGTAGCTAAGTTATTATTATGCTTATTTAAGAAGAAGTAATCGTGATGTTGGGCTAAAAATATTAAAAAAGGGTAATTGGGCTTTGTACCATAATTGGGGTTTGGATAAAAGAACGACACTTGGATAAAAATATTTGTTTAATTAAATGATAGTTTGTTAATTTAATATAAAGATTTACAATTGGACGTACCTATAAATAACCATATACACTCGATCGGACACGATGGGCGGGATATTTATATGTACGAATAATCGTTCATTTAACCGGACACTGGAATGGATTAATAGTTATTAGACTTATTAAAACAGGGGTGAATTATGTACAAGGACCCTTGGCGTAATTGTTAACAAAGTATTAAAACCTTAGGTTACACGCAGTCGATATCATGGTGTAATTATTAAACAAAGTATTAACACCTTGTTACAGTTTAAGTCCCCAATTAGTTGGAATATTTGACTTCGGATACAAGGATAATTTGAAGAGGACACTCGCACTTTAAATTTATGACCGATGGACTGTTATGGACAAAAACCAGACGGACGTATTGAATAATCCAGGACAAAGGACAATTAACCCATGGAAATAAACTAAAATCAACACGTCGAACATCATGATTGCAGAAGTTTAAATAAGCATAATTCTTTATTTTCATATTTAATTGCACTTTTAATTATCGCACTTTTATTTATTGTCATTTTATTTAATTGCATTTTTAATTATCGTACTCTTTAATTATCATTATTTTATTTATCGCACTTTTGTTTATCGCAATTTCATTATCGTTATTTACTTTACGCTTTAAATTAAGTTGTATTTATTTTTAATATTTTACATTAGGTTTTAAATGCGACTAAAAGTTTTAAAATCGACAAAACGGTCATTAAACGGTAAAAACTCCCTTTTTATAATAATAATATTACTTATATATTTTTGTATCTTTACAAATATAGTTTTTAAAAATATAGTGTTAAGCTTGTTTAAAAGATCCCTGTGGAACGAACCGGACTTACTAAAAACTACACTACTGTACGATTAGGTACACTGCCTATAAGTGTTATAGCAAGGTTTAGGTATATCCATTCTATAAATAAATAAATATCTTGTGTAAAATTGTATCGTATTTAATAGTATTTCATTGTAAAAATAATACTATTTCATATACCCCTCGCATAACATCAGAAACCAACAAAATGGAGAAATTGTCACAATTATATATCAAAGAGATTATCACACGTCATGGAGTCCCTATCTCTATCATTACCGATCGCGACAGTCGATTTATTTCTAGATTCTGGAAATCTCTACAATCTGCTCTTGGAACTTAACTCGACATGAGTACTGCTTATCATTTGCAAACCGATGGTCAAAGTGAACGAACCATTCAAACATTGGAAGATATGCATCGTGCTTGTGTTATCGATTTTGGCAAAGGTTGGGATAGACACTTGCCTTTGGCTGAATTTTCTTACAATAACAACTATCACTCAAGTATTAAGGCTGCACCTTTTGAAGCCTTATACGGACGAAAATGTAGATCTCCGTTATGCTGGGATGAATTAGAGGACAGACAATTAACTAGTCCTGAAATCATACATGAAACTACTGAAAAGATCGTTCAGATTAAGAAACGATTAGAAACTGCCCACAGCCGATATAAGAGCCATGCTGATAATCGTCGAAAAGATTTAGAATTCCAAGTTGGTGATAAAGTCATGTTGAAAGTATCCCCTTGGAAGGGCGTCGTCCGTTTTGGTAAACGAAGCAAACTAAGTCCACGTTATGTTGGACCTTTCAAGATTATTGCAAAAAATTGGTCCCGTGGCGTATTGACTAGAATTACCCTCTGAGCTTAATAATGTACATGACGTATTTCATGTTTCGAATCTTAAAAAGTGTCTTGCTAATGACACACTTGTTATTCCATTGAATGATATCCGTATTGATGATAAAATGCATTTCGTTGAAGAACTGATAGAGGTTATGGATTGTGAGGTTAAAGGCTTGAAACAAAGCACTATTCCTATTGTTAAGATCCGTTGGAATTCTTGAGAGGCCCCGAGTATACCTGGGAACGTGAAGACCAAATGAAGTGGAAATATCCCCATCTCTTCTCAACCGCTGATGCTTCCGAGAAGTCTACCTGAAACTTCGAGACGAAGTTTAAATTAACGGGGAGGTACTATAACAACCCTCATTTTTCCACTCTGAAATGATTAAAATGCCCTTAGGGTTCCTGAGACGACCCGTCCCGATCCATAAGGACGAATACAATAGCATATGGATACATTGCGAGGTATTTGACCTCTATATGATACATTTTACAAACATTGCATTCGTTTTAAAAAAACAACTTTCATTACATTGAAAGACGACAGGAATGCATACCATTTCATAATATTTAAACTATAAATGACCTAATCTGTCATTTACTTAACAATAATCTTTATCGAACTCAACAACTTGAATGCAACATCTTTTGAAATATGCCATGAAAGACACCAAGTAATATCTTTAAATTGAGCAAATGCACAGCGAAAGATTTATTTCAAACCTGAGAATAAACATGCTTTCAAGTGTCAACCAAAAGGCTGGTGAGTTCATTAGTTTATCGTAATCAATCATTTCCATAATTTTAATATACCACAAGATTTCATTTATTCAATAATCATACACTCGCAAGTGTTTAAAATTCATTCGTATGGATTGAATACCTGGCAACCGACATTAACAAAATGTATCTAGAATATCCCTAAACATATAAACATCGAAGTACTAAAGCAGTTCAAATTCTCTGTTTGGGGCGTGTCAAGGCCCATTGATCTATCTTTAGGATTCGCGTCAATTGGTGGTAATTATAATAAACACTAATTCTTAGGCTACCAAGTTCAACAAGGGCGATATCCGGTATAACAATTCAACCATAGAATATAGTTTCAATTACTTGTGTCTATTTCATCAAACATTTATAAAAGTGCATGTATTCTCAGTCCCAAAAATATATATTGCAAAAGTATTTAAAAAGAGAGCAAATGAAACTCACTATATTGTATTTCGCAGTAATTAAGCAAATGATGGCATTGAACAAGTGCAAGGTTGGCCTCGGATTCACGAACCTATATTAATTATATATATTTATATATTGGTCAATATTTGTCTAACAATTTAGGTCAAGTCATAGTGTACCACAATCCTAATGCTCGAGACTAAATATGCAAAAGTCAACAAAAGTCATCTTGACCAAAATGACTTCCAAAATTTATACATCATTATTATATAGTTTAAATATAGTCGTTTTATATATTTAAATATTTTTAACAAATTTTATTAGAGTAAATAATATAATTCATTTATTAATAATAAAATTTTATATTAAAATTTATATAATAAAAATATAATTTTATATATCTTAAGTAATAAAATTTATAAAATTCATTTAATATCATAAAAATAATATGATAGGTATTATTAATGTAATTGTTTTACACGTAGTAAAATATCTTTGTATTACATATTTATTTGATAAAATAATATCGATAATAACAATAGTGCGTAAAAGTGGTATTATTTTGTAATAATAATTTTTATTCTACTAATAACAATAACAATATTTATTTTTACTAAAAATGATATTATGAAAAAATGATAATTTGTATTAAAATGATAACAATAAGGATATTGATCAATAGAATAATTATTTTCGTTATTATATGTATTCGGTGTATATATATGTATAAAAATTGGATTTAAATAATCTAAATATATAAAAAATTTTAAAAATGATTTTTACAAAATGTATTTAGTTTATAAAAGTTATTGGAGTCGAAAATTTGAATTATATTTTATTATAGGTATTTATTATATATTTACTATTTATTCTGTTATTATAAATATAAATAAAAGGATAGAAATTATGTAAAACATCAAAAATAATAATAAAATTAGAAAAACTATTTGGAACAGTGTTAGGACTTATAAAAATTAATTTTTGTAAATTTTAAATTATTATTTATAATTAAATACGAATTATTTAGTAATTAATCTTGTAAAAGATATAAAATTGGTAATAAATATATAGAATAATAATAAAAATATATACATAATTTTTCTTAGTTTATTAAACGTTTATAAGTCTGTAAAAATTATAAAACTAAATTTTTGGTCAAATTAGAATTTATTTATAATTAAAACTCTTATTATATATAAACCGGAAAATAAATACATAAATAAATATTAAATAAGATAAAATTTTATCTAAAATTTTTATATGATTATCTTATCTATTTTGATCAGTAGAAAAATAAAATATATTATTTTTGAAGTAATTTAGATTTTTTTAATTTAAAAGTAATTAAAGATAATAAGATAATTATAAATTATAAATAAATAATTATGATAATTATATTTAATTATTAATAAATACTTACGTTATAAATTATTAAAATACTTTAGTTATTATATAATAATTAAAAGTTAATAAGAATTCATAATACTAACCATAGTAATACATTATTAATAAATAATTATAGGGTAACTATTAATACTTTTATTATAAGTATGATTTAAAAATAAATAATGAGTCATTAATAAATAAATATAATATAATAATAACATAGAATATGACTTAAACTTAAAGTGAAAGTTATAATCAAAAGATAACGTGCACTTTATACGAATCTCACCGCTGCTTACGGCCTAGGGTGGTCCTTGTTGCCATTATGAGGCTCGCTTGTGGATCTCGAATGCCAAGACTTAGATTCTGGTCAAGAGTCCTGGCGCTCGATAACAACAGATCATCAGAGTGACTTACCTGATAGTAACGAGGTTTGGGTAAAGGTGTACAACGTCTTATGAAAGATTATAACCCGAACTTCCCAAATTGGAAACTTACTATGAATGGAAATGTAACACCCCGTTTTCCCCGTATATGATTTATAGGTGTATTGTGTATGTACGATAGGCGTATGAAGGGTTCGAGACATGTTCGGGTGTTAAGGTCTTGTATGCAAGGAAATGAGTCAGGACACGTTGAGTGTCGCGGCGCGACAAATGGAGCCGCGGCGCGGCGTTTCGAAAGAATCCAGATCAGAAGTTAGTTATAAAATGATCCCAGACTTAATCAAATGTCGCGGCGCGACATTTAAGGCCGCGGCGCGGCAAACTGCACGAATTGGCACCAGATTCTTGTAATATTAAATGAAGTTCAAGGGCAATTTGGTCTTTTCGCGTTTGAGCCAGATTTGAGGATTTAACCTCATCCATTCATTTCATTTCTCATTTTAATTTCCCTTTTCTTTTCATTTTTCCTCTCAAACTCAAACACCCATTTGATTTCAAAGGGATTTTTGGAAAGGAAGAAGCGAGATTTGATCTTTGGCGTAGTTGACTAGGTTGTTCTCCTCGTTCTTAGCTACACGGTGATACTAGTGGTAAGCTCTAACTCCGAATTTCATTTTCGTGTTCATCATTCAAATTTGGGGCTTTTGATTGTATGATTCATAGATGGAACCCATTTAGTTGTTAATTAGAGATTAACACCAAGATTCGGGTTTATAAGTGTTAAAGGCGAGTTTTGGGTTGGTTAATGATTTAACCATGTTTAAGACTTGTAAATGGTGTACAATCACTAGCATTAGTGATTATTGGTGTTTTGGAGACTTTTAGGGTTCTCATGTTTGACTAATTTTGACTAGAGTCAAAATTAGGGTTTGACGATGATTGTGACCCGAATGTCGATTCGATGAGGTTTGTAAACTTAAAATGGATTAAGTTGAAGTATAAAACCGAGTTAATTATGTTTTGGTGTTAAAACTTGTAAATGGTGAGATTTTGACTTAATGGGTATAAAATACTATTAAATTTTACAAGGAAATACTATTAAATACGATACATTTTTACACAAGATATTTATTTATTTATAGAATGGATATACTTAAACCTTGCTACAACACTTATAGGCAGTGTACCTAATCGTACAGTAGTGTAGTTTTTAGTAACTCCGGTTCGTTCCACAGGGAATCTTTTTAAACAAAGCTTAACGCTATATTAATTTACTTTTATAAAAATACAAACATATATATAAGTAATATTATTATTATAGAGGGGGGTTTTTACCGTTTAATGACCGGTTTGTCGATTTTAAAACTTTAGTCGCAGTTAAAACCAAATGTAAAATATTAAAAATAAATACAAGACTTAAATTAAAGCGTAACTTAAATAACAATAATGAAATTGCGAATAATAAAAGTGCGATAAACTTGCGATAATTAAAAAGTACGATAATTAAAAGTGCAATTAAATACAATAACAATAAAAATGCGATAATTAGAAGTGCAATTAAATATAAAATAAAGGAAATTAAATATGAAATAAAAGAATTATGCTTATTTAAACTTCCGTAATCATGATGTTTGACGTGTTGATTTTAGTTTTATGCCCATGGGTTAATTGTCCTTTGTCCTGGATTATTTAATATGTCCATACGAATTTGTCCATAATAGTCCATCAGTCATAAATATAAAGAGCGAAAGCCTTCGTCAAATTATTTTTATTCCCGAAGTCAAATATTCCAACTAATTGGGGATTCGAATTGTAACAAGGTTTTAATACTTTGTTTAATGAATACACCAGGTTATCAATTGCGTGTAAACCAAGGTTTTACTACTTTGTTAACAATTACACCAATTACCCTTGAATGTAATTCACCCCTGTTTCAACAAGTCTATTAACTATTAATCCAGTTCCGTGTCCGGTAAAATGAATAATTATTGGTATTTATAGATATCCCGCCCACCGTACCCAGTCAAGCGTATGTGGTTATATATAAATACGTCGAATTATAAGTTTGTATATTAAATTAACAAGGTATTGTTTAGTTAATATAAAACCCATTAATAGCCCATAGTCTAATTTCCACAAGTGTCGATCTTTTGTCCAAACCCCAATTATAGTACAAAGCCCAATTACCCAATTTTAGTAATTAGCCCAACATCATGATTACTTTGGATTAAATAAGCATAATAATAACTTAGCTACGAGACATTAATATAAAAAGGTTGAACATAACTTACAATGATTAAAAATAGCGTAGCGTTACACGGACAGAATATCGACTTACACCCTTACAACATTCGCTAACATACCCTTATTATTAGAATTAAAATTAAAATTAAAATTAAAATATAAATTATATATATATATATATATATATATATATATATATTTTACGTATATAGATAGAGAGAATGATATATGATGGATAAAAAATGCTCAGAATTCGGTTGCTTTTATAGGGAGTTTCAAACTTTGGGCCTCCGCGACTCGCGGCCCATTTTGCCTTCAAACTCCGCGAGTCGCGGAGTTTGCTTTTACAGCTCACACGAGTTTGGCTCTTTGTTTACCGACGGTTTTATAAATAAATATAATATATTAAATAATTATAAGAATTATTTAAATATTATATTATATTTATGTGCATAGTTGACTTGTAATTTTTAGTCCGTTGCTTCGAGCGTTGAGAGTTGACTCTGGTCCCGGTTCTGGATTTTCGAACGTCCTTGCGTACAATTTAATATCTTGTACTTTGCATTTTGAATCTTGTACTCTTGTAATTTCGAGACGTTTCTTATCAATAATTGGAACCTCTTTGATTGTATTTTGTACTTTTGAGCTTTTTGGTCGTTTGCGTCTTCAATTCGTCGAATCTGTCTTTTGTCTTCACCTTTTATTATTTAAACGAATATCACTTTTAAATAGAACAATTTGCAACTAAAAGCTTGTCTTTCTTGAGGAATAATGCTATGAAATATATGTTCGTTTTTAGCATTATCAAATATTTCCACACTTGAGCGTTGCTTGTCCTCAAGCAATATTGTCTTGAAATACTAGAATCACTTCTTTATTCTTCACACTTTGTACATCAGTGATTTCTATACGGCGGTATAAACAATGGTAGTAACGATATGGTTTACAGTCTCACATGACTATAAAAATTTAGATTCATTAAGGAAATTGGATCTTTATGAAAACATTTGATCTTTTGAAAATTAAATCTAGTTTTTACCCTAGATAAGTTTTCCGGAATAACCCTTCACCGGTGTTTGCAAAATATTTTTGTGGGTTTGGTGGGTTTCAGATTTGAAAATTTTAGCTCAAAACTTGCGGTTTTGTGTCACCCACTTGGTAACCTTGTATTTGGAAAGCAACACATCCAGTTTACTTGTCCCGTATATTACCTTTCGGTAAACTACCGTCCGGTTGTAAAGGAAAGCGTTGAACAAGCAACTGTTAAGGCAATGTCCCCTGACATGCTTTTAATTATGGTCTATAACGTGTCAGACGCAATTACTATCCTTGGTAGGAGCAATAGTAAAGCTCACCCTGATGATTTTTCGGTCTGGCACAAGGTCCTGTCTTTGACCACTATGCAACCACCGTTCTTACGGTTGACACCCGATTTAGTTCAGGTGACCTAATGAATTCCAACCGAATTCTGAGCATTTTTTTATCCATCATATATCATTCTCTCTATCTATATACGTAAAATATATATATATATAATTTATATTTTAATTTTAATTTTAATTTTAATTCTAATAATAAGGGTATGTTATTTAATGTTGTAAGGGTGTAAGTCGAAATTCTGTCCGTGTAACGCTACGCTATTTTTAATCATTGTAAGTTATGTTCAACCTTTTTATATTAATGTCTCGTAGCTAAGTTATTATTATGCTTATTTAATCCAAAGTAATCATGATGTTGGGCTAATTACTAAAATTGGGTAATTGGGCTTTGTACCATAATTGGGGTTTGGACAAAAGATCGACACTTGTGGAAATTAGACTATGGGCTATTAATGGGTTTTATATTAACTAAACAATACCTTGTTAATTTAATATACAAACTTATAATTCGATGTATTTATATATAACCACATACGCTTGACTGGGTACGGTGGGCGGGATATCTATAAATACCAATAATTATTCATTTTACCGGACACGGAACTGGATTAATAGTTAATAGACTTGTTGAAACAGGGGTGAATTACATTCAAGGGTAATTGGTGTAATTGTTAACAAAGTAGTAAAACCTTGGTTTACATGCAGTCGATAACCTGGTGTATTCATTAAACAAAGTATTAAAACCTTGTTACAATTCGAATCCCCAATTAGTTGGAATATTTGACTTCGGGAATAAAAATAATTTGACGAAGGCTTTCGCTCTTTATATTTATGACTGATGGACTATTATGGACAAATCCGTATGGACATATTAAATAATCCAGGACAAAGGACAATTAACCCATGGGCATAAAACTAAAATCAACACGTCAAACATCATGATTACGGAAGTTTAAATAAGCATAATTCTTTTATTTCATATTTAATTTCCTTTATTTTATATTTAATTGCACTTCTAATTATCGCATTTTTATTGTTATTGTATTTAATTGCACTTTTAATTATCGTACTTTTTAATTATCGCAAGTTTATCGCACTTTTATTATTCGCAATTTCATTATTGTTATTTAAGTTACGCTTTAATTTAAGTCTTGTATTTATTTTTAATATTTTACATTTGGTTTTAACTGCGACTAAAGTTTTAAAATCGACAAACCGGTCATTAAACGGTAAAAATCCCCCTTTATAATAATAATATTACTTATATATATGTTTGTATTTTTATAAAAGTAAACTAATATAGTGTTAAGCTTTGTTTAAAAAGATTCTATGTGGAACGAACCGGACTTACTAAAAACTACACTACTGTACGATTAGGTACACTGCCTATAAGTGTTGCAGCAAGGTTTAAGTATATCCATTCTATAAATAAATAAATATCTTGTGTAAAAATGTATCGTATTTAATAGTATTTCCTTGTAAAATTTAATAGTATTTTATACCCCTTTGCTTTAACATCAAGTATTTTTGGCACCGCTGCCGGAGAATCGCTTAAAAGCCGGAAGCGCAACGCAAATATAAAAAAAAGAGATTTTTAGTTTACTTTTATTAAAATTCGTTTTTATAAAAATACGTTTTAAATATTCAAAAATATTAAAAGAAAAACAAAAATATAAATATTTTTAGGAGTTTGATAAATATTTAAGTTTTATAAAGTTTCTTTAGTTTGTAAAAATATAAGTTTTATTTAATTTATTTTATAAATATATTTTATAAATATATTTTATAAATATAAAAAAACCGAAAAAAAAAATATATATATATATATATAAATCTAGCTTTAAGATTTTTATTTATAAAATTATAAAGTAATTCTATTTTTATTTTAGTTTTTAAATATAAGTTTTTTTTTTATATACAAATATTTAGATTAAAAATAGAAAATATAAAAAATAAATAAATAAATAAAAACGCGTCGAATTTTAAACAAGCTGTCATTTGAATTTCTGAACCGCGCGACTCGCGGGGTTTGCTGCATCGAATACCGCGACTCGCGGAGGGAACCTGACACGCGACAGAAACCCTAACTGCAATTAATACGGAGTAATAATTATTATTATTAATTAATTAAGATTTAGGTTTTAATTAAATTAATATTTAATTTTAATCATTTAGTTATATTAAGTTTTAATTAGTTTTATTTATATATTTAAATTAATACTTTTATAAAATAATATAAAAATAATATTTTTATAAAAATTGTACTTTTTATAACTTTTTGTATATTTTTATATTTTATCCCTTTTTAATTGTTTTAGCGTAATATTTGTATTTTTAGCTCATATTTAGTTTTAAACTTAGTTTTTGCCATAGCTATTTTTACTTCTAGATTTTTAGGCTTTGCCGTAGAATTCCTTAAGTGCTTTTTCTTTAGACTAAGAATTAGGTGCTTTAGAATTTTGCGACGCCTTTTTAAGTTTTAGTTTCTTTTTAAGTTATTTCCATTTGGGATTTAGTTTTTCTTGTAAGTTTTAATATTTTTAGACGACTTTTACCTATGTATCAATTATCATTCCAATTAGTAATCTCAATTTGCGATTATAATTTTAAGTTAGTTGTAGTAATAAGGTTAGGATAGTCAAGTGTTTTTAAGTTTTATAAGTTTCTTTTATTTTTCCGTCACCTTTTATTTTTCAACCATTTTTCTTTTTCGATTTTTTTGCCGACGAACTCTTTTTCTTTCTTATTTCTCGCTATTCTAGTTTTAGGACATAGATTTTTATTCTACTTCTTATCTAAATTTCTTAAAATTACGAAAATTTATTTTAAGTGGTTAAATTGATAGACATCAAAATTTTCTGGTTCGTAGTAATAGTTGGAATTGTACGTGGACCGAGTTATTGGAGCCACACAGTCCTCAATTATATTGAGACCAAACGAATCCTGCCCCTCTGCTGCATCTTTTGGCTATTCGAAACGTGGGCAAAATCAGAAAAGTCTATTGATTGGATAACTTATTATAATTTTTCTTTCCTTTTTAAAAACTAATAGGATATTCAGTGAATGCACCGAGCAAGACGTTCACCACCTTTTGTACGTTCACCACCTGTAACTAGATCAAGACATTTAGCAAATATTACTGCCGTTGATTTTTCTTTAGAATCGTCATCCAGTCGACCAAGTACTTCAGTTCAAATTTCCGATAATCCATTTTTTGAACCCGACCTCACAATTGAGAATCCGGAGAATATTCAGGAACGATTCGTAGATCCTGAACCACTAAACTTTCCTCCGGAACCACCAATCATTCAAACAGAGATTGTTGAGGAACGAACCATTAAATCAGAATCCTCTAGTGATTCCGATTCAACAAATTCAATTATGGAGAATCTAGAACCTTTAAGTATGGAAGACCGAATGAGAGCTAAACGCACTGGCCAAGGTCACGCAATTACTCATCCAGACATTAATGCGCCAGATTATGAAATCAAAGGACAAATTCTACACATGGTGACTAATCAATGCCAATTTAGTGGTGCGCCGAAGGAAGATCCAAATGAACATCTACGTACCTTTAATAGGATCTGCACACTATTTAAAATCTGAGAATTGGAGGATGAACAGATATATCTCATGTTATTTCCCTGGACTTTAAAGGGAGAAGCCAAAGATTGGTTGGAATCGTTACCTGAAGGGGCGATTGATACATGGGATGTTTTAGTTGAAAATTTTCTTAAACAATTCTTTCCTGCATCTAAAGCCGTAAGACTTCAAGCAGAAATTGTTACGTTCACACAGAAACCAAATGAAACTCTATATGAGGCGTGGACAAGATATGGAAAGTCATTAAGAGGATGTCCGCAACATGGTTTAGACACCTGTCAAATAGTACAAATATTCTACCAAGGATGCGACATCACTACAAGGAAAGACATAGATATAGCAGCTGGTGGTTCTATTATGAAGAAAACCGAAACTGATGCTTACAAAATTATTGATAACACTGCTTCCCACTCACATGAGTGGCATCAAGAAAAAGATATCGTTAGATCATCTAAAGCAGCTAGAGCCGATTCTAGCCATGACTTAGATTCCATTTCCGCAAAGATAGATGCTGTCGAGAGACGAATGGAAAAGATGACTAAGGATATTCACTCAATACGAATTAGTTGTGAGCAGTGTGGAGGACCACATTTGACAAAAGATTGTCTTAGTATTGAATTAACAATGGAACAAAGAGAGAATATTTCATACATAAACCAAAGGCCTGGAAATAATTATCAGAATAATTATCAACCGCCAAGACCGATTTACAATCAAAACCAGAATTATAACCGAAATATTCCATACAACAACCAACAAGGTCCTAGCAATCAACAAGTATCCAATAATACTTACAATCAGCAAAGACCTAATTTTCAAAACAAACCACCACAACAAACCGATGATAAAAAGCCGAATTTAGAAGATATGATGACGAAGCTAGTTGAAACTCAAACGCAGTTTTTCACATCTCAGAAACAAACCAATGAACAAAATGCTCAAGCATTTAGAAATCAACAATCTTCTATTCAAAATCTGGAACAAGAAGTAAGTAACCTAGCAAGGTTAATAGGTTAAAGAAAACCGGGAAGTCTACCTAGTGATACAAATGCTAACCCCAGGAATGAAACAGCTAAAGCTATTACCACAAGAAGTGGTACAACACTTAAACCACCTGAAATACCTGTAACTTCTGATGAAGTTATTCCTACTCCACAAGAACCACAACCTGATCAAGATAAGGAAAAAGAACCGGTAGTTGAAAAGGTTAATGAAGATAACACAGTTAAGGCTAAACCTTATGTTAAACCATACCAACCACCACTTCCTTACCCGAGTAAAATGAAGAAAGAGAAAATTGAAGCCGAGCAATCCAAATTCTTGGATATGTTTAAACAGATAAATGTAAATCTTCCTTTCATTGATGTGATTTTAGGAATGCCTAGATATGCTAAATTCTTGAAAGATCTAATCTCAAATAGAAAGAAAATGGAAAAACTCTCGGCTGTTACCATGAATGCTAATTGTTCAGCAGTGCTGTTGAATAAGATACCAGAAAAACTATCTGATCCAGGAAGTTTCACAATTCCATGTTTTCTGGGTAGTCTTAGTTCAATAGAAGCATTGACAGACTTAGGTGCTAGTATAAATCTAATGCCGTATTCACTATACGCTAAACTAGACCTTGGAGAATTGAAACCAACCAGAATAAGCATACAACTAGCCGATAGATCAATAAAATATCCTAGAGGGATAATGGAGAACATGCTAGTTAAAGTTGGTACTTTAGTATTTCCAGTAGATTTTGTTGTTCTGGACGTGGAAGAAGATTCTCAAGTTCCTCTCATATTAGGAAGACCATTCTTAAACACGGCTAAAGCAATGATAGACGTGTTCGGTAAGAAACTGACCCTAAGTATAGAGGATGAGAGTGTTACCTTTTCAGTTGATAGAGCAATGCAACAACCACAATCTGCAGATGATACATGTTATTATATTCAAACTATAGATGCACATGCAGAATTATTAGAAGAATTTCCAGAATTACAAGGAACAGGAGAATGTTCTTTAGGAGAAGGTAATGAACCAATTGATGAAGCTGAAATGTTAGCTACACTTATAGCTAATGGATATGAACCAACAACAGAAGAAATTCAAATGCTAAAAGAAGAAGACAGATATCGATACAAATCATCGATAGAAGAACCTCCGAAATTAGAGTTAAAGCCACTTCCAAACCATTTGGAATGCGCTTATTTACATGGTGAATCTGAATTACCTGTAATAATATCGTCTTCTCTTACTGAAAATGAGAAATCACAACTCATTTCTGTGTTGAAAGCTCATAAACCAGCCATTGCATGGAAGATTCATGATATTAAAGGAATAAGTCCTTCGTATTGCACACATAAAATACTTATGGAAGAATGTCATAAAACGTATGTGCAACGCCAACGAAGACTAAATCCTAATATGCAAGATGTAGTTAAGAAAGAGATTATTAAACTGCTAGATGCAGGTCTAATTTATCCAATCTCTGATAGTCCATGGGTAAGCCCAGTTCAATGCGTGCCTAAGAAGGGTGGCATGACTGTCATTACAAATGAGAAAAATGAGCTTATTCCTACTAGGACTGTAACAGGATGGCGTGTGTGTATTGATTATAGAAAATTAAATGACGCCACCAGAAAAGATCACTTTCCCTTACCTTTCATAGATCAAATGTTGGAAAGATTAGCCGGAAATAGTTACTATTGTTTTCTAGATGGATTTTCCGAATATTTTCAAATTCCAATAGCACCAGAAGATCAAGAGAAAACCACATGCCCTTATGGTACTTTTGCTTACAAACGCATGCCATTTGGACTTTGCAACGCCCCTGCAACCTTTCAAAGGTGCATGATGGCGATTTTTCACGACATGATAGAAGAATGCATGGAAGTTTTCATGGATGACTTTTCAGTCTTCGGTGATACATTTGAATCATGTCTAGTTAATCTTGAACGAATGCTTATTAGATGCGAACAATTAAATCTAGTACTTAATTGGGAAAAATGCCATTTCATGGTTAAAGAAGGCATCGTTCTTGGACATAAAATTTCAAAAGAAGGAATTGAAGTGGATAGAGCTAAAGTAGATGTAATTGCTAAACTTTCACATCCCACCAATGTTAGAGGAGTTAGGAGTTTTCTAGGGCATGCCGGTTTTTACCGACGTTTCATAAAAGATTTTTCTAAAATTGCCACTCCTATGAATAAACTCCTAGAAAAGGATGCTCCATTCATCTTTTCAGATGAGTGTATCAAATCTTTTAATATTCTTAAAGAAAAACTCACTAATGCGCCGATCATGATAACACCAAATTGGAATCTACCATTTGAACTAATGTGCGATGCAAGTGATTTTGCAATTGGAGCCGTTTTAGGACAAAGGATTGAAAAACGATTTCAACCTATATATTATGCTAGTAAGACGTTACAAGGAGCACAAACGAACTATACAACTACTCAAAAAGAACTCCTTGCTATTGTCTTTGCTTTTGACAAATTTCGATCATATCTCGTTCTAGCAAAAACGGTGGTCTATACCGACCATTCTGCTCTAAGATACCTATTTTCAAAACAAGATGCTAAACCAAGATTAATCCGTTGGATCTTACTCTTACAAGAGTTTGATATTGAAATCCGAGATAAAAGAGGAGCAGAAAATCTCGCCGCTGATCATCTTTCTCGTCTTGAAAATCCCGAATTAGAAGTTCTAAATGAATCGGCCATACAAGACAACTTTCCTGATGAATATCTATTGAAGATAGATTATAATGAAATCCCATGGTTTGCAGACTATGCAAACTACTTAGTATGTGGATTCCTTGAAAAAGGATTATCGTACCAAAGACGAAAGAAATTCTTCAGTGATATAAAATACTATTTTTGGGAAGATCCACATCTGTTTAAAAGTTGTCCCGATGGAATAATACGCCGATGTGTATTTGGAGATGAAGCTAGTAAAATATTAAACCATTGTCACACAGGACCAACAGGAGGGCATTATGGGCCTCAACTAACAGCAAGAAAAGTTTATGATGCTGGATTCTATTGGCCTACAATTTACAAAGACGCACACCTTCTTTGCAAATCCTGTGATGCTTGTCAAAGGGCCGGAAAAATAAGTCAACGTGATGAAATGCCACAAAATGTCATCCAAGTATGTGAAGTATTTGACATTTGGGGTATTGACTTTATGGGTCCATTTCCAAAATCTCATAATAATCTATATATACTCGTAGCCATTGATTATGTATCTAAATGGGCGGAAGCACAAGCTCTCCCAACTAACGATGCACGAGTTGTAGTCAACTTTTTAAAACGTCTTTTTGCAAGGTTTGGAACACCGAAAGCTTTAATAAATGATCGGGGTACTCATTTCTGTAATAATCAACTTGAGAAAGTTCTTAAAAGATATGGAGTAACTCATAAAATCTCCACCGCATATCATCCACAAACAAGTGGACAAGTTGAAAATACCAACCGAGCTTTAAAACGTATTCTAGAGAAAACCGTAGGATCAAATCCGAAGGAATGGTCCATTAAATTGGAGGATGCACTCTGGGCTTTTAGAACAGCCTGCAAAACTCCAATTGGAACCACACCTTTTAGACTTGTTTATGGAAAAGCATGTCATCTTCCAGTAGAAATTGAACACAAAGCATTTTGGGCTTTGAAGACATGTAATCTTGATTTACATGAAGCCGGACGTCTACGATTAAGTCAACTAAATGAATTAGAAGAATTAAGACATGAAGCATACGAAAATTCGTTAATCTATAAAGAAAGAACGAAGAAATGGCATGATAAAAGAATCAGAAGTTCAAAAGAATTTAAAGAAGGAGACAGAGTTCTTCTTTTCAATTCACGATTCAAGCTATTTCCTGGAAAATTGAAATCAAGATGGTCTGGACCATTCATAGTCAAAAGAGTTTTCCCATACGGAACGATAGAATTAATAAATTCAAATGGGATTGAATTTAAAGTTAATGGTCACAGAGTTAAACATTACATACATGGTCCGATGGAAGTCGACAACGAAGTTAATCACAATTTCGACACCACAACTAACTAAGTGTGGGGAGAATCAAGTCTTTAAAGGATAATATGTATTTCTGTTAGAGTTAGATTGTCTGTTTTCGTGTAGTTCTCGAAAATGGAACCCGAATGGTCTTTCCCTAGCAGACCCTAAAGAACTAGTCTTCTCCCCCCATTCTAAATTTTTATTTTTTTTAGGTTTTTACAAAATGAAGACTGCCTGTGAACTAAACCATGGTCTAATGCTACACGCTTTGATCACTAAACGTAATAATGACACACTACCGAGTGAAATAGTATCAGTAATCAGAGAAAGAATGGACGGAGTTAGAAAAGAATCCAGATGCGAAGATAATAAGTTACAATTTGGTAAAGGAAAATCAAAATCCGCAGCGAAAAGAAGAGCACGACACCTAGAAAGATGTCACAAATGCGGAAAATGGTCACATGGAGGTAAATGTTCAAATAATCAAACCTATTCAAATACCGAATTTGTTACTTTATGCAGAGACGGACCGTTCATATGTTTAGAAGAAAAGACACTGAATGCTCGAGGTTACGCCTATGTAGCTATGGAAAACCAATTAAACCGACTATCTTATGAATGGGATAGATCATATAACTAAGAAATCTATTTCACAAGTATGTTTGTACAGTTTTTATATTTTTTTTTTATTTTTAACCTTTTGATAATAAACGCTAATTTGTTCGCTATAAAGTATTAAATTGGTATTGAATAAAATTAGGTTTGGCGACCGAAATTATTGATATCATTTAAAAATTTATTACATCACTGCGAAATTTAACGTTTATTCTTAAGGTATAAATATCTTTAATCAATCAACCCAAAATATTTCAAAAATTCGTCATGAGTTAAATTAGGTCTTGGAACCGAAATTACTTTACCGAAAAGAGGGGCGTATATTTTTGATAATATTTGATTGATTAAAGTGGGATAAAAAGCCAAAAAGATTTTTAATTTTATTTTTACCATGTTTTTAAAATTAATATATAAATCTTAAATTAATATTGTAAACTTTGTAAAAACAATATTTTTAAAATTATAAATATTTGAAAAATTAATATAAGTTTGGTGTGAATTTATAATATGATTTTTTTTAAATTAAGTTTGGTGTGAATTTTTAATTTTTAAAATATGAATTTTTAATTTTATGCATTTCAAATTTTAAAGTTTGGTGTGAATTTTTAATATTAATTTTGAAATTTATATTTAAATTGTGTGAATTTAAAAACAAAAATTTACTTTATCTCATTAAGTTAAAAATATGATTTTTAAAATTCGTCGTAGGTTGAAGACTAGGTCTTTGAACAGAAATTGCTTTACCCGAGGGAGGGACGAGAACTTTTATTATCATTATTTTTAATCTTATTGAATTAAAGTATGCCAAAAACATTAAAAAAATTCGAAAATCTTAGCTTTTAAAACAATCGCTACAAAAAGACAAATTTTAAAATTTTGTCGAAGGACGGACTAGGACATCGATCCGAAACGACCTCGTCCTAAATAACAAGGGAAACAAAATTTTAAAATTAATTACTCAATTGTTTTAATTAGTATAAGATATTAAAAAAAAAAAAAAAAAAAAAAAAACCAAACTCCGCGACTCGCGGAGTTTGAAAGGGAAATCCACCGCGACTCGCGGAGGATGAAAAAACCAGAAAACAATATAAGCTGAACGAACAGCTCAAACCACAAACACAGAAAAAAAAAAAAAAAACACTGCGAGATACTGCGCGAAAAAACCCCAAAAACACCCCCAAAATCACAATTTTTAACCGTTAATCACCAAATCTTTTACTAAAATCATGTTGAGAAGGATGCTATCAAGGAATTACTCAAGAAAAACGGTAAATTTCTACACCTAAACACCATTTAATCCAAAAATTAGTGTTCTTGAGCAATTTTTTCCCCAATTTGATTTTGATGCTTTTTAGTGTAATTATGCTTAAATTGTTTATGTATTATGCTTGTATAACCTAGATTGATGCTATTTAACATGATTAGAAGCCTTAAACTTCAAATTTTGAGTAATCTAGGGTTTGTGTTCTTGAGCAAATTTGGGGTTTTTTGATATAAACAGGTTATGGCCGATTTTTGTCATGAATTGTTGCTAAATTAAGTAGTGTAACATGTTTAGGTAGTTAAATGATCCAAACTTTGAGCCTAAACATGATTTTGAGAATTAAAGTGGACTTTTTTCAAGTCTAAAAATTCATGAACTTGATTTTTGAGAGATAATGCCATTTGAAACTTGTTTAATTGCTAGTAATGATTATTTTGACATGTTATTTGAATTGAATGCTTATGAACTTGGCGAACATTTTCGTATATGCTATTTTGAAAAAGTGTAGATTTGATGAAAATATGAAAATGAGCTTAAGTTTGATATAAATTGATCGTGTCATTGTAATTATTTTGATTGATGATTTTGCTGACACTAATGCATATTTGGATGCACAAAAATTGTGTTTGATGTGTTTTGCAGACTGAAAGGGGTGAATCTTCATCCCAAGCTCGCAATGCTCCTGCTGAGAATACGGAACAACAGGAGGTAGATAACTACTACAAGCAAGATATACCTCATCCAGTCATGACATTTTCTGATATGCACCTGGAAGATTTGCATCCGAACCTGAGATTTGACAGACTTTGGATAGATTATCCAAAATACCAAAGGGGTTTGCATACTCTTCACTCTAAAGTTGTTGAGATACCGAGGGTCATAGAATGGGGACCCTTAGAAGCTGTAGAATTGGCCGGGCCAATTAGGGAATTACTTGCACAGAGGTATGGTAATTCTACTTTTAATGACTGGGTACGTTTATTCACCATGCGTAGACCTGTATATAAAGTATGGTGTGAAGAATTGTTGTGTAGTATAGAATTAAATGATCGGGTAGCTAGTTTAACCGATCGATCTTTTATTAGATTTTTGTTAGGAGGTTCGATGCGCCACATGTCTTTACTAGACATGGCTCAGGCTTTACGTATATATACGCCTGAGGAGTTAGCATCTGCCGATTGTAGAGGGTTGATACTAAATGGTAGAAAGATAGATGAAAATTTTGATACACACGGTGTATGGAGTCAAATGACAAGCCATCACCGATTCAAATGGGGAAATTACTCTTATTTGGATATAGATAGAGCCGAATTAAGAGTGATTCATAGGTTTTTAGCTAATTCGATTACACAAAGAGGTAAGAACAAGGAAAAGGTAAATGAACAGGATTTGTTTTACCATATGTGTATTCGAGACCCACAAAGCGCTGTAAGTATACCTTATTGTGTGGGTTATTATTTATCAGCTATGGTTAGGGGGATGAGACCGCATAGCATAATAGGAGGTGGTATTTTTATTACTTTGATTGCTGAATATCTCGGTGTGGATATAAGTCGGGGGGGATTATTAGTAGAAGAACCAGAACCCCGCGATACTATAGGTTTAAATGTATACCATGGTGCGAAAGTTTTGAAGAGGCGAAATAACGCCGCAGTACAATACCATGGTAGACATCCACAGGTAGAGAGAAACCAACAGCAAGGTAATGTAGGAGGGGGGAAATGAAATGCAAGAAATGCAAAGGTTTATAGCTTCACGGGAGTACGAAAATGCTAGACAGAGAGCATTTGAAGATTGGCAAGTTCATCAGAACCAAATCATAGCTCATTGCCAACATATAGGTAGAAACTATATTCCTACTCCGAAACCCATATTCCCTCCATGGTCTATAGAGATGCAACCACCATATCCTACGTATAACCCTGCCGAAGCATTTTATAGCACCTATGGTTATGCTTGAAACCCCTATTGGTACCAGTATCATCCCTAGTCTACTTATTTTTATTTATTTTGTAATTTGTAATGTTGATACGTTTAATACTTATGTTAATATTGTAATAGTTTTTATAATGTTCTAACTTTTATTCTTAGATTTTAATAATTTTTGAATGTGGGGTAATATACCAAACTTCAAAAAAAAAAAAATATGTATATATGTTTGCAGTTTATCTTATGTACACAACAGGGTAAAACAACGCATTTTCAAAGACTGGCATTAAGTTCAGCAAAAGCAACTAATTTTGACGACAAGATGCAAAATATATGTGAAATAACAACAAGACGGAATGAACAAATGATGTGCACCATTTATCATTCAGCAAACAAACGCCAATATGTTTGGAAACTTTGGTAAAATTTAATCAATTTTCACACAAATCACCCTCAATAATTTAAATTGATACTGATTTCTTGCAAATGAGGCCATTGCAAGATCTTAAGTGTGGGAAGGGGTTAAATTCTTTCGGAATTTTAAAATTTTTACTTTATACACTTGATTACCATTAAAAATACTAGTAAAGTAGTAGTTGTATTAGAATCTAGTGCTCTCTGATAATAAAGAACAGCCCTAGTCTTATATACTGACTACCCAATTCTAGTAAAATTTTTCAAAATTTTCAATTAAATGAACTCAAAATCATGTTTATACATATTTATGAACTATAAAACTAGGTTTTAACACCGAAATTATTGTTACCTCAGAAAGGACATAAATTGAGAAACAAACCAAAATGTTAAAATTCATTTAAAATGGAATAGAGGACGATAAAAAGGAAAATAAAAGCCAAGTGTGGGAAAATTTACCAAGTTATCTTAAACATATATCACATATTTTTGTACAAATAACTGAAAATACTTTTGCTTTGGACTAAACTAAAAAGTTTTACCTGATTTACTGTAAGAAAGATGGATCTACACGATGAATCAATTCCATCATTAAAAGGAAGTAAAGTCTTCCGAAAAAGACACGCGCTTCTTGATTTAGGTCAAGAAGTTGTATAGGTTGACGAAAAATCTAGAAAAGTCATCACTAAAATCAGCAGGAAATCCACGGACCTCAGCATCAAACAGGGTCGCCAAGTGGTCAGATTTATCCTAACCATGAGAAGGATTTATCTCGTACAATGGGGGGCACCATGCAAATTAGCTTGATAAGACTAATGAATCAGATCCCCAGAAAGGATAATCTCCTTAAAGATTAAAAATCAGCTTTTAAGACTGATATTACTCAATCCTTGAGATTGACCTTAAAGATTGAGAATTACAAACTCATGGAATTCAATGATATCTAAACTCGAGCTTGAACGAGAAAATATTTTGATCAAAATTACAAACCGATTTGTTTTCTGAAAACCCTATTTTCAATGCGTTCATTACCATTGAACGTAAAATCCTAGGAATTCACCTGGAATTCATTAGGTCACCTGAACTAAATCGGGTGTCAACCGTAAGAACGGTGGTTGCATAGTGGTCAAAGACAGGACCTTGTGCCAGACCGAAAAATCATAAGGGTGAGCTTTACTATTGCTCCTACCAAGGATAGTAATTGCGTCCGACACGTTATAGACCATAATTAAAAGCATGTCAGGGGACATTGCCTTAACAGTTGCTTGTTCAACGCTTTCCTTTACAACCGGACAGTAGTTTACCGAAAGGTAATATACGGGACAAGTAAACTGGATGTGTTGCTTTCCAAATACAAGGTTAGCAAGTGGGTGACACAAAACCGCAAGTTTTGAGCTAAAATTTTCAAATCTGAAACCCACCAAACCCACAAAAATATTTTGCAAACACCGGTGAAGGGTTATTCCGGAAAACTTATCTAGGGTAAAAACTAGATTTAATTTTCAAAAGATCAAATGTTTTCATAAAGATCCAATTTCCTTAATGGATCTAAATTTTTATAGTCATGTGAGACTGTAAACCATATCATTACTACCATTGTTTATACCGCCGTATAGAAATCACTGATGTACAAAGTGTGAAGAATAAAGAAGTGATTCTAGTATTTCAAGACGATATTGCTTGAGGACAAGCAACGCTCAAGTGTGGGAATATTTGATAATGCTAAAAACGAACATATATTTCATAGCATTATTCCTCAAGAAAGACAAGCTTTTAGTTGCAAATTGTTCTATTTAAAAGTGATATTCGTTTAAATAATAAAAGGTGAAGACAAAAGACAGATTCGACGAATTGAAGACGCAAACGACCAAAAAGCTCAAAAGTACAAAATACAATCAAAGAGGTTCCAATTATTGATAAGAAACGTCTCGAAATTACAAGAGTACAAGATTCCAAACGCAAAGTACAAGATATTAAATTGTACGCAAGGACGTTCGAAAATCCGGAACCGGGACCAGAGTCAACTCTCAACGCTCGACGCAACGGACTAAAAATTACAAGTCAACTATGCACATAAATATAATATAATATTTAAATAATTCTTATAATTATTTAATATATTATATTTATTTATAAAACCGTCGGTAAACAAAGAGCCAAACTCGTGTGAGCTGTAAAAGCAAACTCCGCGACTCGCGGAGTTTGAAGGCAAAATGGGTCGCGAGTCGCGGAGGCCCAAAGTTTGAAACTCCCTATAAAAGTAACCGAATTCTGAGCATTTTTTTATCCATCATATATCATTCTCTCTATCTATATACGTAAAAAATATATATATATAATTTATATTTTAATTTTAATTTTAATTTTAATTCTAATAATAAGGGTATGTTAGCGAATGTTGTAAGGGTGTAAGTCGAAATTCTGTCCGTGTAACGCTACGCTATTTTTAATCATTGTAAGTTATGTTCAACCTTTTTATATTAATGTCTCGTAGCTAAGTTATTATTATGTTTATTTAATCCAAAGTAATCATGATGTTGGGCTAATTACTAAAATTGGGTAATTGGGCTTTGTACCATAATTGGGGTTTGGACAAAAGATCGACACTTGTGGAAATTAGACTATGGGCTATTAATGGGTTTTATATTAACTAAACAATACCTTGTTAATTTAATATACAAACTTATAATTCGACGTATTTATATATAACCACATACGCTTGACTGGGTACGGTGGGCGGGATATCTATAAATACCAATAATTATTCATTTTACCGGACACGGAACTGGATTAATAGATAATAGACTTGTTGAAACAGGGGTGAATTACATTCAAGGGTAATTGGTGTAATTGTTAACAAAGTAGTAAAACCTTGGTTTACACGCAGTCGATAACCTGGTGTATTCATTAAACAAAGTATTAAAACCTTGTTACAATTCGAATCCCCAATTAGTTGGAATATTTGACTTCGGGAATAAAAATAATTTGACGAAGGCTTTCGCTCTTTATATTTATGACTGATGGACTATTATGGACAAATCCGTATGGACATATTAAATAATCCAGGACAAAGGACAATTAACCCATGGGCATAAAACTAAAATCAACACGTCAAACATCATGATTACGGAAGTTTAAATAAGCATAATTCTTTTATTTCATATTTAATTTCCTTTATTTTATATTTAATTGCACTTCTAATTATCGCATTTTTATTGTTATTGTATTTAATTGCACTTTTAATTATCGTACTTTTTAATTATCGCAAGTTTATCGCACTTTTATTATTCGCAATTTCATTATTGTTATTTAAGTTACGCTTTAATTTAAGTCTTGTATTTATTTTTAATATTTTACATTTGGTTTTAACTGCGACTAAAGTTTTAAAATCGACAAACCGGTCATTAAACGGTAAAAACCCCCCTTTATAATAATAATATTACTTATATATATGTTTGTATTTTTATAAAAGTAAACTAATATAGCATTAAGCTTTGTTTAAAAAGATTCCCTGTGGAACGAACCGGACTTACTAAAAACTACACTACTGTACGATTAGGTACACTGCCTATAAGTGTTGTAGCAAGGTTTAAGTATATCCATTCTATAAATAAATAAATATCTTGTGTAAAAATGTATCGTATTTAATAGTATTTCCTTGTAAAATTTAATAGTATTTTATACCCCTTTGCTTTAACATCACCGATTCAAAGGGGGAAATTACTCTTATTTGGATATAGATAGAGCCGAATTAAGAGTGATTCATAGGTTTTTAGCTAATTCGATTACACAAAGAGGTAAGAACAAGGAAAAGGTAAATGAACATGATTTGTTTTACCATATGTGTATTCGAGACCCACAAAGCGCTGTAAGTATACCTTATTGTGTGGGTTATTATTTATCAGCTATGGTTAGGGGGATGAGACCGCATAGCATAATAGGAGGTGGTATTTTTATTACTTTGATTGCTGAATATCTCGGTGTGGATATAAGTCGGGGGGGATTATTAGTAGAAGAACTAGAACCCCGCGATACTATAGGTTTAAATGTATACCATGGTGCGAAAGTTTTGAAGAGGCGAAATAACGCCGCAGTACAATACCATGGTAGACATCCACAGGTTGAGAGAAACCAACAGCAAGGTAATGTAGGAGGGGGAAATGAAATGCAAGAAATGCAAAGGTTTATAGCTTCACAGGAGTACGAAAATGCTAGACAGAGAGCATTTGAAGATTGGCAAGTTTATCAGAACCAAATCATAGCTCATTGCCAACATATAGGTAGAAACTATATTTCTACTCCGAAACCCATATTCCCTCCATGGTCTATAGAGATGCAACCACCATATCCTACGTATAACCCTGCCGAAATATTTTATAGCACCTATGGTTATGCTTGGAACCCCTATTGGTACCAGTATCATCCATAGTCTACTTATTTTTATTTATTTTGTAATTTGTAATGTTGATACGTTTAATACTTATGTTAATATTGTAATAGTTTTTATAATGTTCTAACTTTTATTCTTAGATTTTAATAATTTTTGAATGTGGGGTAATATACCAAACTTCAAAAAAAAAATATGTATATATGTTTGCAGTTTATCTTATGTACACAACAGGGTAAAACAACGCATTTTCAAAGACTGGCATTAAGTTCAGGAAAAGCAACTAATTTTGACGACAAGATGCAAAATATATGTGAAATAACAACAAGACGGAATGAACAAATGATGTGCACCATTTATCATTCAGCAAACAAACGCCAATATGTTTGGAAACTTTGGTAAAATTTAATCAATTTTCACACAAATCACCCTCAATAATTTAAATTGATACTGATTTCTTGCAAATGAGGGCATTGCAAGATCTTAAGTGTGGGAAGGGGTTAAATTCTTTCGGAATTTTAAAATTTTTACTTTATACACTTGATTACCATTAAAAATACTAGTAAAGTAGTAGTTGTATTAGAATCTAGTGCTCTCTGATAATAAAGAACAACCCTAGTCTTATATACTGACTACCCAATTCTAGTAAAATTTTACAAAATTTTCAATTAAATGAACTCAAAATCATGTTTATACATATTTATGAACGATAAAACTAGGTTTTAACACCGAAATTATTGTTACCTCGGAAAGGACATAAATTGAGAAACAAACCAAAATGTTAAAATTCATTTAAAATGGAATAGAGGACGATAAAAAGGAAAATAAAAGCCAAGTGTGGGAAAATTTACCAAGTTATCTTAAACATATATCACATATTTTTGTACAAATAACTGAAAATAATTTTGCTTTGGACTAAACTAAAAAGTTTTACCTGATTTACTGTAAGAAAGATGGATCTACACGATGAATCAATTCCATCATTAAAAGGAAGTAAAGTCTTCCGAAAAAGACACGCGCTTCTTGATTTAGGTCAAGAAGTTGTCATCCAGACCAGCTATAGGTTGACGAAAAATCTAGAAAAGTCATCACTAAAATCAGCAGGAAATCCACGGACCTCAGCATCAAACAGGGTCGCCAAGTGGTCAGATTTATCCTAACCATGAGAAGGATTTATCTCGTACAATGGGGGGCACCATGCAAATTAGCTTGATAAGACTAATGAATCAGATCCCCAGAAAGGATAATCTCCTTAAAGATTAAAAATCAGCTTTTAAGACTGATATTACTCAATCCTTGAGATTGACCTTAAAGATTGAGAATTACAAACTCATGGAATTCAATGATATCTAAACTCGAGCTTGAACGAGAAAATATTTTGATCAAAATTACAAACCGATTTGTTTTCTGAAAACCCTATTTTCAATGCGTTCATTACCATTAAACGTAAAATCCTAGGAATTCACCTGAAATTCATTAGGTCACCTGAACTAAATCGGGTGTCAACCTTAAGAACGGTGGTTGCATAGTGGTCAAAGACAGGACCTTGTGCCAGACCGAAAAATCATAAGGGTGAGCTTTACTATTGCTCCTACCAAGGATAGTAATTTCATCCGACACGTTATAGACCATAATTAAAAGCATGTCAGGGGACATTGCCTTAACAGTTGCTTGTTCAACGCTTTCCTTTACAACCGGACGGTAGTTTACCGAAAGGTAATATACGGGACAAGTAAACTGGATGTGTTGCTTTCCAAATACAAGGTTAGCAAGTGGGTGACACAAAACCGCAAGTTTTGAGCTAAAATTTTCAAATGTGAAACCCACCAAACCCACAAAAATATTTTGCAAACACCGGTGAAGGGTTATTCCGGAAAACTTATCTAGGGTAAAAACTAGATTTAATTTTCAAAAGATCAAATGTTTTCATAAAGATCCAATTTCCTTAATGGATCTAAATTTTTATAGTCATGTGAGACTGTAAACCATATCGTTACTACCATTGTTTATACCGCCGTATAGAAATCACTGATGTACAAAGTGTGAAGAATAAAGAAGTGATTCTAGTATTTCAAGACGATATTGCTTGAGGACAAGCAACGATCAAGTGTGGGAATATTTGATAATGCTAAAAACGAACATATATTTCATAGCATTATTTCTCAAGAAAGACAAGCTTTTAGTTGCAAATTGTTCTATTTAAAAGTGATATTCGTTTAAATAATAAAAGGTGAAGACAAAAGACAGATTCGACGAATTGAAGATGCAAACGACCAAAAAGCTCAAAAGTACAAAATACAATCAAAGAGGTTCCAATTATTGATAAGAAACGTCTCGAAATTACAAGAGTACAAGATTTAAAACGCAAAGTACAAGATATTAAATTGTACGCAAGGACGTTCGAAAATCCGGAACCGGGACCAGAGTCAACTCTTAACGCTAGACGCAACAGACTAAAAATTACAAGTCAACTATGCACATAAATATAATATAATATTTAAATAATTCTTATAATTATTTAATATATTATATTTATTTATAAAACCGTCGGTAAACAAAGAGCCAAACTCGTGTGAGCTGTAAAAGCAAACTCCGCGACTCGCGGAGTTTGAAGGCAAAATGGGCCGCGAGTCGCGGAGGCCCAAAGTTTGAAACTCCCTATAAAAGCAACCGAATTCTGAGCATTTTTTTATCCATCATATATCATTCTCTCTATCTATATACGTAAAATATATATATATAATTTATATTTTAATTTTAATTTTAATTTTAATTCTAATAATAAGGGTATGTTAGCGAATGTTGTAAGGGTGTAAGTCGAAATTCTGTCCGTGTAACGCTACGCTATTTTTAATCATTGTAAGTTATGTTCAACCTTTTTATATTAATGTCTCGTAGCTAAGTTATTATTATGTTTATTTAATCCAAAGTAATCATGATGTTGGGCTAATTACTAAAATTGGGTAATTGGGCTTTGTACCATAATTGGGGTTTGGACAAAAGATCGACACTTGTGGAAATTAGACTATGGGCTATTAATGGGTTTTATATTAACTAAACAATACCTTGTTAATTTAATATACAAACTTATAATTCGACGTATTTATATATAACCACATACGCTTGACTGGGTACGGTGGGCGGGATATCTATAAATACCAATAATTATTCATTTTACCGGACACGGAACTGGATTAATAGTTAATAGACTTGTTGAAACAGGGGTGAATTACATTCAAGGGTAATTGGTGTAATTGTTAACAAAGTAGTAAAACCTTGGTTTACACGCAGTCGATAACCTGGTGTATTCATTAAACAAAGTATTAAAACCTTGTTACAATTCGAATCCCCAATTAGTTGGAATATTTGACTTCGGGAATAAAAATAATTTGACGAAGGCTTTCGCTCTTTATATTTATGACTGATGGACTATTATGGACAAATCCGTATGGACATATTAAATAATCCAGGACAAAGGACAATTAACCCATGGGCATAAAACTAAAATCAACACGTCAAACATCATGATTACGGAAGTTTAAATAAGCATAATTCTTTTATTTCATATTTAATTTCTTTTATTTTATATTTAATTGCACTTCTAATTATCGCATTTTTATTGTTATTGTATTTAATTGCACTTTTAATTATCGTACTTTTTAATTATCGCAAGTTTATCGCACTTTTATTATTCGCAATTTCATTATTGTTATTTAAGTTACGCTTTAATTTAAGTCTTGTATTTATTTTTAATATTTTACATTTGGTTTTAACTGCGACTAAAGTTTTAAAATCGACAAACCGGTCATTAAACGGTAAAAACCCCCCTTTATAATAATAATATTACTTATATATATGTTTGTATTTTTATAAAAGTAAACTAATATAGCGTTAAGCTTTGTTTAAAAAGATTCCCTGTGGAACGAACCGGACTTACTAAAAACTACACTACTGTACGATTAGGTACACTGCCTATAAGTGTTGTAGCAAGGTTTAAGTATATCCATTCTATAAATAAATAAATATCTTGTGTAAAAATGTATCGTATTTAATAGTATTTCCTTGTAAAATTTAATAGTATTTTATACCCCTTTGCTTTAACATCAAGTATTTTTGGCGCCGCTGCCGGGGAATCACTTAAAAGCCGGAAGCGCAACGCTAATATAAAAAAAAAGAGATTTTTAGTTTACTTTTATTAAAATTCGTTTTTATAAAAATACGTTTAAAATATTCAAAAATATTAAAAGAAAAACAAAAATATAAATATTTTTAGGAGTTTGATAAATATTTAAGTTTTATAAAGTTTCTTTAGTTTGTAAAAATATAAGTTTTATTTAATTTATTTTATAAATATATTTTATAAATATATTTTATAAATATAATAAAACCGAAAAAAAATATATATATATATATATATATATATATATATATATATAAATCTAGCTTTAAGATTTTTATTTATAAAATTATAAAGTAATTCTATTTTTATTTTAGTTTTTAAATATAAGTTTTTTTTATATACAAATATTTAGATTAAAAACAGAAAATATAAAAATAAAAATAAAATCCGAGATACTAATCAAGTATGTGAAGTATTTGACATTTGGGGTATTGACTTTATGGGTCCATTTCCAAAATCTCATAATAATCTATATATACTTGTAGCCATTGATTATGTATCTAAATGGGCGGAAGCACAAGCTCTCCCAACTAACGATGCACGAGTTGTAGTCAACTTTTTAAAACGTCTTTTTGCAAGGTTTGGAACACCGAAAGCTTTAATAAGTAATCGGGGTACTCATTTCTGTAATAATCAACTTGAGAAAGTTCTTAAAAGATATGGAGTAACTCATAAAATCTCCACCGCATATCATCCACAAACAAGTGGACAAGTTGAAAATACCAACCGAGCTTTAAAACGTATTCTAGAGAAAACCGTAGGATCAAATCCGAAGGAATGGTCCATTAAATTGGAGGATGCACTCTGGGCTTTTAGAACAGCCTACAAAACTCCAATTGGAACCACACCTTTTAGACTTGTTTATGGAAAAGCATGTCATCTTCCAGTAGAAATTGAACACAAAGCATTTTGGGCTTTGAAGACATGTAATCTTGATTTACATGAAGCCGGACGTCTACGATTAAGTCAACTAAACGAATTAGAAGAATTAAGACATGAAGCATACGAAAATTCGTTAATCTATAAAGAAAGAATGAAGAAATGGCATGATAAAAGAATCAGAAGTTCAAAAGAATTTAAAGAAGGAGACAGAGTTCTTCTTTTCAATTCACGATTCAAGCTATTTCCTGGAAAATTGAAATCAAGATGGTCTGGACCATTCATAGTCAAAAGAGTTTTCCCATACGGAACGATAGAATTAATAAATTCAAATGGGATTGAATTTAAAGTTAATGGTCACAGAGTTAAAATTGCATACATGGTCCGATGGAAGTCGACAACGAAGTTAATCACAATTTCGACACCACAGCTAACTAAGTGTGGGGAGAATCAAGTCTTTAAAAGATAATATGTATTTCTGTTAGAGTTAGATTGTCTGTTTTCGTGTAGTTCTCGAAAATGGAACCCGAATGGTCTTTCCCTAGCAGACCCTAAAGAACTAGTCTTCTCCCCCCATTCTGAATTTTTATTTTTTTTAGGTTTTTACAAAATGAAGACTGCCTGTGAACTAAACCATGGTCTAATGCTACACGCTTTGATCACTAAACGTAATAATGACACACTACCGAGTGAAATAGTATCAGTAATCAGAGAAAGAATGGACGGAGTTAGAAAAGAATCCAGATGCGAAGATAATAAGTTACAATTTGGTAAAGGAAAATCAAAATCCGCAGCGAAAAGAAGAGCACGACACCTAGAAAGATGTCACAAATGCGGAAAATGGTCACATGGAGGTAAATGTTCAAATAATCAAACCTATTCAAATACCGAATTTGTTACTTTATGCAGAGACGGACCGTTCATATGTTTAGAAGAAAAGACACTGAATGCTCGAGGTTACGCCTATGTAGCTATGGAAAACCAATTAAACCGACTATCTTATGAATGGGATAGATCATATAACTAAGAAATCTATTTCACAGGTATGTTTGTACAGTTTTTATATTTTTTTTTTTATTTTTAACCTTTTGATAATAAACGCTAATTTGTTCGCTATAAAGTATTAAATTGGTATTGAATAAAATTAGGTTTGGCGACCGAAATTATTGATATCATTCAAAAATTTATTACATCACTGCGAAATTTAACGTTTATTCTTAAGGTATAAATATCTTTAATCAATCAACCCAAAATATTTCAAAAATTCGTCATGAGTTAAATTAGGTCTTGGAACCGAAATTACTTTACCGAAAAGAGGGGCGTATATTTTTGATAATATTTGATTGATTAAAGTGGGATAAAAAGCCAAAAAGATTTTTAATTTTATTTTTACCATGTTTTTAAAATTAATATATAAATCTTAAATTAATATTGTAAACTTTGTAAAAACAATATTTTTAAAATTATAAATATTTGAAAAATTAATATAAGTTTGGTGTGAATTTATAATATGATTTTTTTTAAATTAAGTTTGGTGTGAATTTTTAATTTTTAAAATATGAATTTTTAATTTTATGCATTTCAAATTTTAAAGTTTGGTGTGAATTTTTAATATTAATTTTGAAATTTATATTTAAATTTTGTGAATTTAAAAACAAAAATTTACTTTATCTCATTAAGTTAAAAATATGATTTTTAAAATTCGTCGTAAGTTGAAGACTAGGTCTTTGAACCGAAATTGCTTTACCCGAGGGAGGGACGAGAACTTTTATTATCATTATTTTTAATCTTATTGAATTAAAGTATGCCAAAAACATTAAAAAACCCAAAAATCTTAGCTTTTAAAACAATCGCTACAAAAAGACAAATTTTAAAATTTTGTCGAAGGACGGACTAGGACATCGATCCGAAACGACCTCGTCCTAAATAACAAGGGAAACAAAATTTTAAAATTAATTACTCAATTGTTTTAATTAGTATAAGATATAAAAAAAAAAAAAAAAAACTCCGCGACTCGCGGAGTTTGAAAGGGAAATCCACCGCGACTCGCGGAGGATGAAAAAACCAGAAAAAAATATAAGCTGAACGAACAGCTCAAACCACAAACACAGAAAAAAAAAAACACTGCGAAATACTGCGCGAAAAAAACCCCAAAATACCCCCAAAATCACAATTTTTAACCGTTAATCACCAAATCTTTTACTAAAATCATGTTGAGAAGGATGCTATCAAGGAATTACTCAAGAAAAACGGTAAATTTCTACACCTAAACACCATTTAATCCGAAAATTAGTGTTCTTGAGCAATTTTTTCCCCAATTTGATTTTGATGCTTTTTAGTGTAATTATGCTTAAATTGTTTATGTATTATGCTTGTATAACCTAGATTGATGCTATTTAACATGATTAGAAGCCTTAAACTTCAAATTTTGAGTAATCTAGGGTTTGTCTTCTTGAGCAAATTTGGAGCTTTTTGATATAAACAGGTTATGGCCGATTTTTGTCATGAATTGTTGCTAAATTAAGTAGTGTAACATGTTTAGGTAGTTAAATGATCCAAACTTTGAGCCTAAACATGATTTTGAGAATTAAAGTGGACTTTTTCAAGTCTAAAAATTCATGAACTTGATTTTTGAGAGATAATGCCATTTGAAACTTGTTTAATTGCTAGTAATGATTATTTTGACATGTTATTTGAGTTGAATGCTTAAGAACTTGGCGAACATTTTCGTATATGCTATTTTGAAAAAGTGTAGATTTGATGAAAATATGAAAATGAGCTTAAGTTTGATATAAATTGATCATGTCATTGTAATTATTTTGATTGATGATTTTGCTGACACTAATGCATATTTGGATGCACAAAAATTGTGTTTGATGTGTTTTGCAGACTGAAAGGGGTGAATCTTCATCCCAAGCTCGCAATGATCCTGCTGAGAATGCGGAACAACAGGAGGTGGATAACTACTACAAGCAAGATATACCTCATCCAGTCATGACATTTTCTGATATGCACCTGGAAGATTTGCATCCGAACCTGAGATTTGACAGACTTTGGATAGATTATCCAAAATACCAAAGGGGTTTGCATACTCTTCACTCTAAAGTTGTTGAGGTACCGAGGGTCATAGAATGGGGACCCTTAGAAGCTGTAGAATTGGCCGGGCCAATTAGGGAATTACTTGCACAGAGGTATGGTAATTCTACTTTTAATGACTGGGTACGTTTATTCACCATGCGTAGACCTGTATATAAAGTATGGTGTGAAGAATTTTTGTGTAGTATAGAATTAAATGATCGGGTAGCTAGTTTAACCGATCGATCTTTTATTAGATTTTTGTTAGGAGGTTCGATGCGCCACATGTCTTTACTAGACATGGCTCAGGCTTTACGTATATATACGCCTGGGGAGTTAGCATCTGCCGATTGTAGAGGGTTGATACTAAATGGTAGAAAGATAGATGAAAATTTTGATACACACGGTGTATGGAGTCAAATGACAAGCCATCACCGATTCAAAGGGGGAAATTACTCTTATTTGGATATAGATAGAGCCGAATTAAGAGTGATTCATAGGTTTTTAGCTAATTCGATTACACAAAGAGGTAAGAACAAGGAAAAGGTAAATGAACAGGATTTGTTTTACCATATGTGTATTCGAGACCCACAAAGCGCTGTAAGTATACCTTATTGTGTGGGTTATTATTTATCAGCTATGGTTAGGGGGATGAGACCGCACAGCATAATAGGAGGTGTTATTTTTATTACTTTGATTGCTGAATATCTCGGTGTGGATATAAGTCGGGGGGGATTATTAGTAGAAGAACCAGAACCCCGCGATACTATAGGTTTAAATGTATACCATGGTGCGAAAGTTTTGAATAGGCGAAATAACGCCGCAGTACAATACCGTGGTAGACATCCACAGGTTGAGAGAAACCAACAGCAAGGTAATGTAGGAGGGGGAAATGAAATGCAAGAAATGCAAAGGTTTATAGCTTCACAGGAGTACGAAAATGCTAGACAGAGAGCATTTGAAGATTGGCAAGTTCATCAGAACCAAATCATAGCTCATTGCCAACATATAGGTAGAAACTATATTCCTACTCCGAAACCCATATTCCCTCCATGGTCTATAGAGATGCAACCACCATATCCTACGTATAACCCTGCCGAAGCATTTTATAGCACCTATGGTTATGCTTGGAACCCCTATTGGTACCAGTATCATCCCTAGTCTACTTATTTTTATTTATTTTTTAATTTGTAATGTTGATACGTTTAATACTTATGTTAATATTGTAATAGTTTTTATAATGTTCTAACTTTTATTCTTAGATTTTAATAATTTTTGAATGTGGGGTAATATACCAAACTTCAAAAAAAAAATATGTATATATGTTTGCAGTTTATCTTATGTACACAACAGGGTAAAATAACGCATTTTCAAAGACTGGCATTAAGTTCAGCAAAAGCAACTAATTTTGACGACAAGATGCAAAATATATGTGAAATAACAACAAGACGGAATGAACCAATGATGTGCACCATTTATCATTCAGCAAACAAACGCCAATATGTTTGAAAACTTTGGTAAAATTTAATCAATTTTCACAAAAATCACCCTCAATAATTTAAATTGATACTGATTTCTTGCAAATTGTAAGATCTTAAGTGTGGGAAGGGGTTAAATTCTTTTGGAATTTTAAAATTTTTACTTTATACACTTGATTACCATTAAAAATACTAGTAAAGTAGTAGTTGTATTAGAATCTAGTGCTCTCTGATAATAAAGAACAGCCCTAGTCTTATATACTGACTACCCAATTCTTGTAAAATTTTTCAAAATTTTCAATTAAATGAACTCAAAATCATGTTTATACATATTTATGAACGATAAAACTAGGTTTTAACACCGAAATTATTGTTAACTCGGAAAGGACATAAATTGAGAAACAAACCAAAATGTTAAAATTCATTTAAAATGGAATAGAGGACGATAAAAAGGAAAATAAAAGCCAAGTGTGGGAAAATTTACCAAGTTATCTTAAACATATATCACATATTTTTGTACAAATAACTGAAAATACTTTTGCTTTGGACTAAACTAAAAAGTTTTACCTGATTTACTGTAAGAAAGATGGATCTACACGATGAATCAATTCCATCATTAAAAGGAAGTAAAGTCTTCCGAAAAAGACACGCGCTTCTTGATTTAGGTCAAGAAGTTGTCGTCCAGACCAGCTATAGGTTGACGAAAAATCTAGAAAAGTCATCACTAAAATCAGCAGGAAATCCACGGACCTCAGCATCAAACAGGGTCGCCAAGTGGTCAGATTTATCCTAACCATGAGAAGGACTTATCTCGTACAATGGGGGGGCACCATGCAAATTAGCTTGACAAGACTAATGAATCAGATCCCCAGAAAGGATAATCTCCTTAAAGATTAAAAATCAGCTTTTAAGACTGATATTACTCAATCCTTGAGATTGACCTTAAAGATTGAGAATTACAAACTCATGGAATTCAATGATATCTAAACTCGAGCTTGAACGAGAAAATATTTTGATCAAAATTACAAACCGATTTGTTTTCTGAAAACCCTATTTTCAATGCGTTCATTACCATTGAACGTAAAATCCTAGGAATTCACCTGGAATTCATTAGGTCACCTGAACTAAATCGGGTGTCAACCGTAAGAACGGTGGTTGCATAGTGGTCAAAGACAGGACCTTGTGCCAGACCGAAAAATCATAAGGGTGAGCTTTACTATTGCTCCTACCAAGGATAGTAATTGCGTCTGACACGTTATAGACCATAATTAAAAGCATGTCAGGGGACATTGCCTTAACAGTTGCTTGTTCAACGCTTTCCTTTACAACCGGACGGTAGTTTACCGAAAGGTAATATACGGGACAAGTAAACTGGATGTGTTGCTTTCCAAATACAAGGTTAGCAAGTGGGAGACACAAAACCGCAAGTTTTGAGCTAAAATTTTCAAATCTGAAACCCACCAAACCCACAAAAATATTTTGCAAACACCGGTGAAGGGTTATTCCGGAAAAATTATCTAGGGTAAAAACTAGATTTAATTTTCAAAAGATCAAATGTTTTCATAAAGATCCAATTTCCTTAATGGATCTAAATTTTTATAGTCATGTGAGACTGTAAACCATATCGTTACTACCATTGTTTATACCGCCGTATAGAAATCACTGATGTACAAAGTGTGAAGAATAAAGAAGTGATTCTAGTATTTCAAGACGATATTGCTTGAGGACAAGCAACGCTCAAGTGTGGGAATATTTGATAATGCTAAAAATGAACATATATTTCATAGCATTATTCCTCAAGAAAGACAATCTTTTAGTTGCAAATTGTTCTATTTAAAAGTGATATTCGTTTAAATAATAAAAGGTGAAGACAAAAGACAAATTCGACGAATTGAAGATGCAAACGACCAAAAAGCTCAAAAGTACAAAATACAATCAAAGAGGTTCCAATTATTGATAAGAAACGTCTCGAAATTACAAGAGTACAAGATTCAAAACGCAAAGTACAAGATATTAAATTGTACGCAAGGACGTTCGAAAATCCGGAACCGGGACCAGAGTCAACTCTCAACGCTCGACGCAACGGACTAAAAATTACAAGTCAACTATGCACATAAATATAATATAATATTTAAATAATTCTTATAATTATTTAATATATTATATTTATTTATAAAACCGTCGGTAAACAAAGAGCCAAACTCGTGTGAGCTGTAAAAGCAAACTCCGCGACTCGCGGAGTTTGAAGGCAAAATGGGCCGCGAGTCGCGGAGGCCCAAAGTTTGAAACTCCCTATAAAAGTAACCGAATTCTGAGCATTTTTTTATCCATCATATATCATTCTCTCTATTTATATACGTAATATATATATATATAATTTATATTTTAATTTTAATTTTAATTTTAATTCTAATAATAAGGGTATGTTAGCGAATGTTGTAAGGGTGTAAGTCGAAATTCTGTCCGTGTAACGCTACGCTATTTTTAATCATTGTAAGTTATGTTCAACCTTTTTATATTAATGTCTCGTAGCTAAGTTATTATTATGCTTATTTAATCCAAAGTAATCATGATGTTGGGCTAATTACTAAAATTGGGTAATTGGACTTTGTACCATAATTGGCGTTTGGACAAAAGATCGACATTTGTGGAAATTAGACTATGGGCTATTAATGGGTTTTATATTAACTAAACAATACCTTGTTAATTTAATATACAAACTTATAATTCGACGTATTTATATATAACCGCATACGCTTGACTGGGTACGGTGGGCGGGATATCTATAAATACCAATAATTATTCATTTTACCGGACACGGAACTGGTTTAATAGTTAATAGACTTGTTGAAACAGGGGTGAATTACATTCAAGGGTAATTGGTGTAATTGTTAACAAAGTAGTAAAACCTTGGTTTAGACGCAGTCGATAACCTGGTGTATTCATTAAACAAAGTATTAAATCCTTGTTACAATTCGAATCCCCAATTAGTTGGAATATTTGACTTCGGGAATAAAAATAATTTGACGAAGGCTTTCGCTCTTTATATTTATGACTGATGGACTATTATGGACAAATCCGTATGGACATATTAAATAATCCAGGACAAAGGACAATTAACCCATGGGCATAAAACTAAAATCAACACGTCAAACATCATGATTACAGAAGTTTAAATAAGCATAATTCTTTTATTTCATATTTAATTTCCTTTATTTTATATTTAATTGCACTTCTAATTATCGCATTTTTATTGTTATTGTATTTAATTGCACTTTTAATTATCGTACTTTTTAATTATCGCAAGTTTATCGCACTTTTATTATTCGCAATTTCATTATTGTTATTTAAGTTACGCTTTAATTTAAGTCTTGTATTTTTTTTAATATTTTACATTTGGTTTTAACTGCGACTAAAGTTTTAAAATCGACAAACCAGTCATTAAACGGTAAAAACCCCCTTTATAATAATAATATTACTTATATATATGTTTGTATTTTTATAAAAGTAAACTAATATAGCGTTAAGCTTTGTTTAAAAAGATTCCCTGTGGAACGAACCGGACTTACTAAAAACTACACTACTGTATGATTAGGTACACTGCCTATAAGTGTTGTAGCAAGGTTTAAGTATATCCATTCTATAAATAAATAAATATCTTGTGTAAAAATGTATCGTATTTAATAGTATTTCCTTGTAAAATTTAATAGTATTTTATACCCCTTTGCTTTAACATCAATTATTTTTGGCGCCGCTGCCGGGGAATCGCTTAAAAGCCGGAAGCGCAACGCTAATATAAAAAAAAAAGATTTTTAGTTTACTTTTATTAAAATTCGTTTTTATAAAAATACGTTTTAAATATTCAAAAATATTAAAAGAAAAACAAAAATATAAATATTTTTAGGAGTTTGATAAATATTTAAGTTTTATAAAGTTTCTTTAGTTTGTAAAAATATAAGTTTTATTTAATTTATTTTATAAATATATTTTATAAATATATTTTATAAATATAAAAAAACCGAAATATATATATATATATATATATATATATATATATATATATATATATATATATATATATAAATCTAGCTTTAAGATTTTTATTTATAAAATTATAAAGTAATTCTATTTTTATTTTAGTTTTTAAATATAAGTTTTTTTTATATACAAATATTTAGATTAAAAACAGAAAATATAAAAAAAAATAAATAAATAAAAACGCGTCGAATTTTAAACAAGCTGTCATTTGAATTTCTGAACCCCGCGACTCGCGGGGTTTGCTGCATCGAATACCGCGACTCGCGGAGGGAACCTGACACGCGACAGAAACCCTAACTGCAATTAATACGGAGTAATAATTATTATTATTAATTAATTAAGATTTAGGTTTTAATTAAATTAATATTTAATTTTAATCATTTAGTTATATTAAGTTTTAATTAGTTTTATTTATATATTTAAATTAATACTTTTATAAAATAATATAAAAATAATATTTTTATAAAAATTGTACTTTTTACAACTTTTTGTATATTTTTATATTTTATCCCTTTTTAATTGTTTTAGCGTAATATTTGTATTTTTAGCTCATATTTAGTTTTAAACTTAGTTTTTGCCATAGTTATTTTTACTTCTAGATTTTTAGGCTTTGCCGTAGAATTCCTTAAGTGCTTTTTCTTTAGACTAAGAATTAGGTGCTTTAGAATTTTGCGACGCCTTTTTTAAGTTTTAGTTTCTTTTTAAGTTATTTCCATTTTGGATTTAGTTTTTCTTGTAAGTTTTAATATTTTTAGACGACTTTTACCTATGTATCAATTATCATTCCAATTAGTAATCTCAATTTGCGATTATAATTTTAAGTTAGTTGTAGTAATAAGGTTAGGATAGTCAAGTGTTTTTAAGTTTTATAAGTTTCTTTTATTTTTCCGTCACCTTTTATTTTTCAACCATTTTTCTTTTTCGATTTTTTTCCGACGAACTCTTTTTCTTTCTTATTTCTCGCTATTCTAGTTTTAGGACATAGATTTTTATTCTACTTCTTATCTAAATTTCTTAAAATTACGAAAATTTATTTTAAGTGGTTAAATTGATAGACATCAAAATTTTCTGGTTCGTAGTAATAGTTGGATTTGTACGTGGACCGGGTTATTGGAGCCAAACAGTCCTCAATTATATTGAGACCAAACGAATCCTGCCCCTCTGCTGCATCTTTTGGCTATTCGAAACGTGGGCAAAATCAGAAAAGTCTATTGATTGGATAACTTATTATAATTTTTCTTTCCTTTTTAAAAACTAATAGGATATTCAGTGAATGCACCGAGCAAGACGTTCACCACCTTTTGTACGTTCACCACCTGTAACTAGATCAAGACATTTAGCAAATATTACTGCCGCTGATTTTTCTTTAGAATCGTCATCCAGTCGACCAAGTACTTCAGTTCAAATTTCCGATAATCCATTTTTTGAACCCGACCTCACAATTGAGAATCCGGAGAATATTTAGGAACGATTCGTAGATCCTGAACCACTAAACTTTCCTCCGGAACCACCAATCATTCTAACAGAGATTGTTGAGGAACGAACCATTAAATCAGAATCCTCTAGTGATTCCGATTCAACAAATTCAATTATGGAGAATCTAGAACCTTTAAGTATGGAAGACCGAATGAGAGCTAAACGCATTGGCCAAGGTCACGCAATTACTCATCCTGACATTAATGCGCCAGATTATGAAATCAAAGGACAAATTCTACACATGGTGACTAATCAATGCCAATTTAGTGGTGCGCCGAAGGAAGATCCAAATGAACATCTACGTACCTTTAATAGGATCTGCACACTATTTAAAATCCGAGAAGTGGAGGATGAACAGATATATCTCATGTTATTTCCCTGGACTTTAAAGGGAGAAGCCAAAGATTGGTTGGAATCGTTACCTGAAGGGGCGATTGATACATGGGATGTTTTAGTTGAAAAATTTCTTAAACAATTCTTTCCTGCATCTAAAGCCGTAAGACTTCAAGCAGAAATTGTTACGTTCACAAAGAAACCAAATGAAACTCTATATGAGGGGTGGACAAGATATGGAAAGTTATTAAGAGGATGTCCGCAACATGGTTTAGACACCTGTCAAATAGTACAAATATTCTACCAAGGATGCGACATCACTACAAGGAAAGACATAGATATAGCAGCTGGTGGTTCTATTATGAAGAAAACCAAAACTGATGCTTACAAAATTATTGATAACACTGCTTCCCACTCACATGAGTGGCATCAAGAAAAAGATATCGTTAGATCATCTAAAGCAGCTAGAGCCGATTCTAGCCATGACTTAGATTCCATTTCCGCAAAGATAGATGCTGTCGAGAGACGAATGGAAAAGATGACTAAGGATATTCACTCAATACGAATTACTTGTGAGCAGTGTGGAGGACCACATTTGACAAAAGATTGTCTTAGTATTGAATTAACAATGGAACAAAGAGAGAATATTTCATACATAAACCAAAGGCCTGGAAATAATTATCAGAATAATTATCAACCGCCAAGACCGATTTACAATCAAAACCAGAATTATAATCGAAATATTCCATACAACAACCAACAAGGTCCTAGCAATCAACAAGTATCTAATAATACTTACAATCAGCAAAGACCTAATTTTCAAAACAAACCACCACAACAAACCGATGATAAAAAGCCGAATTTAGAAGATATGATGACGAAGCTAGTTGAAACTCAAACGCAGTTTTTCACATCTCAGAAACAAACCAATGAACAAAATGCTCAAGCATTTAGAAATCAACAAGCTTCTATTCAAAATCTGGAACAAGAAGTAAGTAACCTAGCAAGGTTAATAGGTGAAAGAAAACCGGGAAGTCTACCTAGTGATACAAATGCTAACCCCCGGAATGAAACAGGTAAAGCTATTACCACAAGAAGTGGTACAACACTTAAACCACCTGAAATACCTGTAACTTCTGATGAAGTTATTCCTACTCCACAAGAACCACAACCTGATCAAGATAAGGAAAAAGAACCGGTAGTTGAAAAGGTTAATGAAGATAACACAGTTAAGGCTAAACCTTATGTTAAACCATACCAACCACCACTTCCTTACCCGAGTAAAATGAAGAAAGAGAAACTTGAAGCCGAGCAATCCAAATTCTTGGATATGTTTAAACAGATAAATGTAAATCTTCCTTTCATTGATGTGATTTCAGGAATGCCTAGATATGCTAAATTCTTGAAAGATCTAATCTCAAATAGAAAGAAAATGGAAGAACTCTCGGCTGTTACCATGAATGCTAATTGTTCAGCAGTGCTGTTGAATAAGATACCAGAAAAACTATCTGATCCAGGAAGTTTCACGATTCCATGTTTTCTGGGTAGTTTTAGTTTAATAGAAGCATTGGCAGACTTAGGTGCTAGTATAAATCTAATGCCGTATTCACTATACGCTAAACTAGACCTTGGAGAATTGAAACCAACCAGAATAAGCATACAACTAGCCGATAGATCAATAAAATATCCTAGAGGGATAATGGAGAACATGCTAGTTAAAGTTGGTACTTTAGTATTTCCAGTAGATTTTGTTGTTCTGGACATGGAAGAAGATTCTCAAGTTCCTCTCATATTAGGAAGACCATTCTTAAACACGGCTAAAGCAATGATAGACGTGTTCGGTAAGAAACTGACCCTAAGTATAGAGGATGAGAGTGTTACCTTTTTCAGTTGATAGAGCAATGCAACAACCACAATCTGCAGATGATACATGTTATTATATTCAAACTATAGATGCACATGCAGAATTATTAGAAGAATTTCCAGAATTACAAGGAACAGAAGAATGTTCTTTAGGAGAAGGTAATGAACCAATTGATGAAGCTGAAATGTTAGCTACACTTATAGCTAATGAATATGAACCAACAACAGAAGAAATTCAAATGCTAAAAGAAGAAGACAGATATCGATACAAATCATCGATAGAAGAACCTCCGAAATTAGAGTTAAAGCCACTTCCAAACCATTTGGAATACGCTTATTTACATGGTGAATCTGAATTACCTGTAATAATATCGTCTTCTCTTACTGAAAATGAGAAATCACAACTCATTTCTGTGTTGAAAGCTCATAAACCAGCCATTGCATGGAAGATTCATGATATTAAAGGAATAAGTTCTTCGTATTGCACACATAAAATCCTTATGGAAGAAGGTCATAAAACGTATGTGCAACGCCAACGAAGACTAAATCCTAATATGCAAGATGTAGTTAAGAAAGAGATTATTAAACTGCTAGATGCAGGTCTAATTTATCCAATCTCTGATAGTCCATGGGTAAGCCTAGTTCAATGCGTGCCTAAGAAGGGTGGCATGACTGTCATTACAAATGAGAAAAATGAGCTTATTCCTACTAGGACTGTAACAGGATGGCGTGTGTGTATTGATTATAGAAAATTAAATGACGCCACCAGAAAAGATCACTTTCCCTTACCTTTCATAGATCAAATGTTGGAAAGATTAGCCGGAAATAGTTACTAGTGTTTTCTAGATGGATTTTCCGGATATTTTCAAATTCCAATAGCACCCGAAGATCAAGAGAAAACCACATTCACGTGCCCTTATGGTACTTTTGCTTACAAACGTATGCCATTTGGACTTTGCAACGCCCCTGCAACCTTTCAAAGGTGCATGATGGCGATTTTTCATGACATGATAGAAGAATGCATGGAAGTTTTCATGGATGACTTTTCAGTCTTCGGTGATACATTTGAATCATGTCTAGTTAATCTTGAACGAATGCTTATTAGATGCGAACAATCAAATCTAGTACTTAATTGGGAAAAATGCCATTTCATGGTTAAAGAAGACATCGTTCTTGGACATAAAATTTGAAAAGAAGGAATTGAAGTGGATAGAGCTAAAGTAGATGTAATTGCTAAACTTCCACATCCCACCAATGTTAGAGGAGTTAGGAGTTTTCTAGGGC
Source organism: Rutidosis leptorrhynchoides (assembly GCF_046630445.1). Lineage (NCBI taxonomy): Eukaryota > Viridiplantae > Streptophyta > Magnoliopsida > Asterales > Asteraceae > Rutidosis > Rutidosis leptorrhynchoides. Next base: position 438,211,554 of record NC_092336.1, read on the forward strand.
ATGCCGGTTTTTACCGATGTTTCATAAAAGATTTTTCAAAAATTGCCACTCCTATGAATAAACTCCTAGAAAAGGATGCTCCATTCATCTTTTCAGATGAGTGTATCAAATCTTTTAATATTCTTAAAGAAAAACTCACTAATGCGCCGATCATGATAACACCAAATTGGAATCTACCATTTGAACTAATGTGCGATGCAAGTGATTTTGCAATGGGAGCCGTTTTAGGACAAAGGATTGAAAAACGATTTCAACCTATATATTATGCTAGTAAGACGTTACAAGGAGCACAAACGAACTATACAACTACTGAAAAAGAACTCCTTGCTATTGTCTTTGCTTTTGACAAATTTCTATCATATCTCGTTCTAGCAAAAACGGTGGTGTATACCGACCATTCTGCTCTAAGATACCTATTTTCAAAACAAGATGCTAAACCAAGATTAATCCGTTGGATCTTACTCTTACAAGAGTTTGATATTGAAATCCGAGATAAAAGCGGCGCCAAAAATACTTGATGTTAAAGCAAAGGGGTATAAAATACTATTAAATTTTACAAGGAAATACTATTAAATACGATACATTTTTACACAAGATATTTATTTATTTATAGAATGGATATACTTAAACCTTGCTACAACACTTATAGGCAGTGTACCTAATCGTACAGTAGTGTAGTTTTTAGTAAGTCCGGTTCGTTCCACAAGGAATCTTTTTAAACAAAGCTTAACGCTATATTAGTTTACTTTTATAAAAATACAAACATATATATAAGTAATATTATTATTATAAAGGGGGGTTTTTACCGTTTAATGACCGGTTTGTCGATTTTAAAACTTTAGTCGCAGTTAAAACCAAATGTAAAATATTAAAAATAAATACAAGACTTAAATTAAAGCGTAACTTAAATAACAATAATAAAATTGCGAATAATAAAAGTGCGATAAACTTGCGATAATTAAAAAGTACGATAATTAAAAGTACAATTAAATACAATAACAATAAAAATGCGATAATTAGAAGTGCAATTAAATATAAAATAAAGGAAATTAAATATGAAATAAAAGAATTATGCTTATTTAAACTTCCGTAATCATGATGTTTGACGTGTTGATTTTAGTTTTATGCCCATGGGTTAATTGTCCTTTGTCCTGGATTATTTAATATGTCCATACGGATTTGTCCATAATAGTCCATCAGTCATAAATATAAAGAACGAATGCCTTCGTCAAATTATTTTTATTCCCGAAGTCAAATATTCCAACTAATTGGGGATTCGAATTGTAACAAGGTTTTAATACTTTGTTTAATGAATACACCAGGTTATCGACTGCGTGTAAACCAAGGTTTTACTACTTTGTTAACAATTACACCAATTACCCTTGAATGTAATTCACCCTTGTTTCAACAAGTCTATTAACTATTAATCCAGTTCCGTGTCTGGTAAAATGAATAATTATTGGTATTTATAGATATCCCGCCCACCGTACCCAGTCAAGCGTATGTGGTTATATATAAATACAACGAATTATAAGTTTGTATATTAAATTAACAAGGTATTGTTTAGTTAATATAAAACCCATTAATAGCCCATAGTCTAATTTCCACAAGTGTCGATCTTTTGTCCAAACCCCAATTATGGTACAAAGCCCAATTACCCAATTTTAGTAATTAGCCCAACATCATGATTACTTTGGATTAAATAAGCATAATAATAACTTAGCTACGAGACATTAATATAAAAAGGTTGAACATAACTTACAATGATTAAAAATAGCGTAGCGTTACACGGACAGAATTTCGACTTACACCCTTACAACATTCGCTAACATACCCTTATTATTAGAATTAAAATTAAAATTAAAATATAAATTATATATATATATTTTACGTATATAGATAGAGAGAATGATATATGATGGATAAAAAATGCTCAGAATTCGGTTGCTTTTATAGGGAGTTTCAAACTTTGGGCCTCCGCGACTCGCGGCTTTTGCCTTCAAACTCCGCGAGTTGCGGAGTTTGCTTTTACAGCTCACACGAGTTTGGCTCTTTGTTTACCGACGGTTTTATAAATAAATATAATATATTAAATAATTATAAGAATTATTTAAATATTATATTATATTTATGTGCATAGTTGACTTGTAATTTTTAGTCCGTTGCGTCGAGCGTTGAGAGTTGACTCTGGTCCCGGTTCCGGATTTTCGAACGTCCTTGCGTACAATTTAATATCTTGTACTTTGCATTTTGAATCTTGTACTCTTGTAATTTCGAGACGTTTCTTATCAATAATTGGAACCTCTTTGATTGTATTTTGTACTTTTGAGCTTTTTGGTCGTTTGCGTCTTCAATTCGTCGAATCTGTCTTTTGTCTTCACCTTTTATTATTTAAACGAATATCACTTTTAAATAGAATAATTTGCAACTAAAAGCTTGTCTTTCTTGAGGAATAATGCTATGAAATATATGTTCGTTTTTAGCATTATCAATGGGCGATTTTTAGAACGATAAGTGTTTAACACTTGTGTTCAGGTTTAATTGGCATATTAGGACCATTATCACTTGTGTTAGTGATTATTGGTTAGTTTGGGCGCGGTTTGTCCTTGGAAGTGCATTTGGGTCGAAATTGCACTAAGTGTCGAATTGGGTTGGTTTGTAGATCCAATCTAAGTGTGTTGTTGAATATGTGATAATGGATTAGGTACTTTCCATTGACGAGTTGCGGATTACTTGGAAGCTTTTCTTCAAGGAGACAAGGTGAGTGTTAATATCCTATGTGCATATGTATGTGTAGGATGGGTGCGGGTCGGGTGAAGTGATTCTCGACTATTAGAGCTCACTTCACATATAGGTGGATTTGATGGACTTTGGTATGAGTCCAATTGGCACGGTTGTGCGTTTTGGTTGACCACCTTTGGCGAGGTACACGTTTTGTGTGTACGTTATCACACGTGGTTGTGATGTGGATGTTATAACCCCAATGGCGAAGGGTTGATATTGTCGTTATGTGGATAACCCCGATGTGGTGGATTTTATAATCCCGTGACCGTGGGTTGAGTTGGAGAAGTGAATCGCGTGTAGTTCGGATTCACGATGATGTGTGTAGTTCGGTCATCTTATCTAAAATGAATCGCGTGTAGTTCGGATTCATGGTGACTCGTGTAGTTCGCTCATCTTATTGAGGTAGTAATCTCGTGTGGTTTCGGATTACTAAGGCTCGTGTAGTTCGGCCAACCTCGATGTTGTGAAAATAGTAATCTCGTGTGGGTTCGGATTACTAAGGCTCGTGTAGTTCGGCCAATCTTCATTGTGGCGTTTGGTATTCGGTAATGGGTTAAGGGGTTAACCTTATTCGTTTTATATTGTTATATATATTAATCTAATGTTGTTATAGCTAACCCTCCGGGTGTAGCTTATTGGCGTTGTTCACATCGTCGTTGGTGAACTTATACCTTGTTGATATCTTTAGCTTGTTGCTTAGAGATCGTACGGTATGCTTAGTGTAGTTGCCTTATACATGGATGCTTCGGTATGCGGTATTTGATATTTATGTGGCGTGTCCATTTTATACATATATATGTATGTAGTATATTATCATTCACTAAGCGTTAGCTTACCCTCTCGTTGTTGCTATTTTTATAGGATCGCATGCTTGGCGGCTCGGGTAAGCTTGGGGATTAGAGATCTTGGCTAGGTTGCTAAGAAGATCTTGCTTTTGTATTCGATTAGGATTTGGGTAGTTTAGTCCCAAATCACCATGCTCGGTTTTGGTTGGAAACTAAACTAGTCGGGTCGTGTATGTCTGTTTGGATAATTAATCAATGTATTAAATGTTTTAAGGTTTATTAAACCTTCTATTGTATTAAAGATGTTTATGGAAACACAATTGGGACCTAAAGTATTATTTAACGCGTATTAAAAGGAAAAAAATTTTATGAGCCGGTCTTAATACGGGTTGGGTCGTTACAAGTGGTATCAGAGCATGGTCTAAGGGATTTAGGTGACTTGAGATAGGTGCCTAGACTTAGACTTTTGTGTGTGCTTATTTGTTGCGGGACTTGTAGGTGAACGGGTCGAAAAAGGTTATAGTTAGTGCCTTGTTGTAGGTGGACTAACGTCGATATTGGTAATGCGGATATTATTAATATAGTAATTATGTTGTGATAATAATTCTCGCGTATGTGTATATCGCGTAGAATTTTGTTTGTGTATGTTTATATCATCGAGCGAGGCGGTCGTTGTACTAACGAGTTGATACGACGTGTGTGCGTATTAAGGACTTGCAAACCTTATTATGGGTGAAAATCGTGTCAAACAAGTGATGTACGACGAGTGTTTATGATAATGCTAAAAACGAACATATATTTCATAGCATTATTCCTCAAGAAAGACAAGCTTTTAGTTGCAATTGTTCTATTTAAAAGTGATATTCGTTTAAATAATAAAAGGTGAAGACAAAAGACAGATTCGACGAATTGAAGACGCAAACGACCAAAAAGCTCAAAAGTACAAAAGACAATCAAAGAGGTTCCAATTATTGATAAGAAACGTCTCGAAATTACAAGAGTACAAGATTCAAAACGCAAAGTACAAGATATTAAATTGTACGCGAGGACGTTCGAAAATCCGGAACCAGGACCAGAGTCAACTCTTAACGCTCGACGCAACGGACTAAAAATTACAAGTTAACTATGTATATAAATATAATATAATATATAATTAATTATATTAATTATATATATATTATATATATATTATAAACCGTCGGCAAGAAAGACTCCAAAAGGGACTGAGCTGTAATTTCAATCTCCGCGACTCGCGGAGTTTGAAGGCAAAAATGCCGCGAGTCGCGGAGCCCCAATTTCTGAAACTCCCTATAAAGCTCGCGCATTCTGATCGTAAAAAGTCACCAAATATATCCATCTCTCTATCTATATCGTATATATTTATATTTATATTTTAATTTTAATTTTAATTTTAATTTTAATTCTAATAATAAGGGTATGTTAGCGAATGTTATAAGGGTGTAAGTCGAAATTCTGTCCGTGTAACGCTACGCTATTTTTAATCATTGTAAGTTATGTTCAACCTTTTTATATTAATGTCTCGTAGCTAAGTTATTATTATGCTTATTTAATCCGAAGTAATCATGATGTTGGGCTAATTACTAAAATTGGGTAATTGGGCTTTGTACCATAATTGGGGTTTGGACAAAAGAACGACACTTGTGGAAATTAGACTATGGGCTATTAATGGGTTTTATATTAACTAAACAATACCTTGTTAATTTAATATACAAACTTATAATTTGATGTATTTATATATAACCACATACGCTTGACTGGGTACGGTGGGCGGGATATCTATAAATACCAATAATTATTCATTTTACCGGATACGGAATTGGATTAATAGTTAATAAACTTGTTGAAACAGGGGTGAATTACATTCAAGGGTAATTGGTGTAATTGTTAACAAAGTAGTAAAACCTTGGTTTACACGCAGTCGATAACCTGGTGTATTCATTAAACAAAGTATTAAAACCTTGTTACAATTCGAATCCCCAATTAGTTGGAATATTTGACTTCGGGAATAAGAATAATTTGACGAAGGCTTTCGTTCTTTATATTTATGACTGATGGACTATTATGGACAAATCCGTATGGACATATTAAATAATCCAGGACAAAGGACAATTAACCCATGGGCATAAAACTAAAATCAACACGTCAAACATCATGATTACGGAAGTTTAAATAAGCATAATTCTTTTATTTCATATTTAATTTCCTTTATTTTATATTTAATTGCACTTCTAATTATCGCATTTTTTTAAATGCACTTTTAATTATCGTACTTTTTAATTATCGCAAGTTTATTTTATCGCACTTTTATTATTCGCAATTTCATTATCGTTATTTACTTTATGCTTTAATTTAAGTCTTGTATTTATTTTTAATATTTTACATTTGGTTTTAACTGCGACTAAAGTTTTAAAATCGACAAACCGGTCATTAAACGGTAAAAACCCCCCTTTATAATAATAATATTACTTATATATATATATTTGTATTTTTATAAAAGTAAACTAATATAGCGTTAAGCTTTGTTTAAAAGGATTCCCTGTGGAACGAACCGGACTTACTAAAAACTACACTACTGTACGATTAGATACACTGCCTATAAGTGTTGTAGCAAGGTTTAAGTATATCCATTCTATAAATAAATAAATATCTTGTGTAAAATTGTATCGTATTTAATAGTATTTCCTGTAAAAATATAAGCTATTTTATATACTACTCTGCTAAAACATCAAGTATTTTTGGCGCCGCTGCCGGAGAATCTCTTAAAAGCCGGAAGCGCAACGCTAAATAAAAAAAAAAAGATTTTTATTTTACTTTTATTAAAATTTGTTTTTATAAAAGTACATTTTAAATATTCGAAAATATAAAAACAAAAACAAAAAAAAAATTTATGTATTTTTAAGATTTTGTTAAATATTTAAGTTTTATAAAGTTTCTTTATTTTTATATAAGTTTTATTTAAGTATTTTGTTTTTATTTAAAAACATATAAAAAAATATATATAAATCTAGTTTTAAGATTTTTATTTATAAAATTATAAAGTAATTCTATTTTTATTTAAGTTTTAAATATAAGTTTTTATTATACACATATTTTTTTTAATAAACAGAAAAAATTAAAAACAGAAAATAAAAAATAAATAAATAAATAAAGAAAAACGCGTTGAATTTAAATAACCTGTCAGTTGAAAACTGGAACCCCGCGACTCGCGGGGTTTGATACTTTGAATACCGCGACTCGCGGAGTAATCCTGACACGCTGACAGAAACCCTAAACTAAATTAATTACGGGGTAATTAATTATTATTATTATTATTTAACCCTAATTATTATTATTATTATAATTAGTTTTATTTTAACTTTTACTTTTTATTTAATTTATGTATTTAGTATTAATTAGTTTTATTAAATTGTAAAATTAATAGTTTTAATAAATAAATAATATAAAAATAATATTTTTATAAAAATTGTACTTTTTACAACTTTTTGTATATTTTTATATTTTATCCCTTTTTAATTGTTTTAGCATAATATTTGTATTTTTAGCTCATATTTAGTTTTAAACATAGTTTTTGCCATAGTTATTTTTACTTCTAGATTTTTAGGCTTTGCCGTAGATTTCCTTAAGTACTTTTTCTTTAGACTAAGATTTAGGTGCCTTAGAATTTTGCGACGCCTTTTTAAGTTTTAGTTTCTTTTTAAGTTATTTCAATTTGGGATATAGTTTTTCTTGTAAGCTTTAATATTTTTAGACACCTTTTACCTATGTATCAATTATCATTCCAATTAGTAATCTCAATTTGCGATTATAATTTTAAGTTAGTTGTAGTTATAAGGTTAGGTTAGTCAAGTGTTTTTAAGTTTTATAAGTTTCTTTTATTTTTCCGTCACCTTTTATTTTTCAACCATTTTTCTTTTTCGATCTTTTTCCGACGAACTCTTTTTCTTTCTTATTTCTCGCTATTTTAGTTTTAGGACATAGATTTTTATTCTACTTCTTATCTAAATTTCTTAAAATTACGAAAATTTATTTTAAGTGGTTAAATTGATAGACATCAAAATTTTCTGGTTCGTAGTAATTGAGACCAAACGAATCCTGCCCCTCTGCTGCATCTTTTGGCTATTCGAAATGTGGGCAAAATCAGAAAAGTCTATTGATTGGATAACTTATTATAATTTTTCTTTCCTTTTAAAAACTAATAGGATATTCAGTGAATGCACCGAGCAAGACGTTCACCACCTTTTGTACGTTCACCACCTGTAACTAGATCAAGACATTTAGCAAATATAATCGCCGTTGATTTTTCTTTAGAATCGTCATCCAGTCGACCAAGTACTTCAGTTCAAATTTCCGATAATCCATTTTTTGAACCCGACCTCACAATTGAAATCCGGAGAATATTCAGGAACGATTCGTAGATCCTGAACCACTAAACTTTCCTCCGGAACCACCAATCATTCAAACAGAGATTGTTGAGGAACGAACCATTAAATCAGAATCCTCTAGTGATTCCGATTCAACAAATTCAATTATGGAGAATCTGGAACCTTTAAGTATGGAAGACCGAATGAGAGCTAAACGCACTGGCCAAGGTCACGCAATTACTCATCCAGACATTAATGCGCCAGATTATGAAATCAAAGGACAAATTCTACACATGGTGACTAATCAATGCCAATTTAGTGGTGCGCCGAAGGAAGATCCAAATGAACATCTACGTACCTTTAATAGAATCTGTACACTATTTAAAATCCGAGAAGTGGAGGATGAACAGATATATCTCATATTAAAGGGAGAAGCTAAAGATTGGTTAGAATCGTTACCTGAAGGGGAGATCGATACATGGGATGTTTTAGTTGACAAATTTCTTAAACAATTCTTTCCTGCATCTAAAGCCGTAAGACTTCAAGCAGAAATTGTTACGTTTACACAGAAACCGAATGAAACTCTATATGAGGCATGGACTAGATATGGAAAGTTGTTAAGAGGATGTCCGCAACATGGTTTAGACACCTGTCAAATAGTACAAATATTCTACCAAGGATGCGGCATCACTACAAGGAAAGACATAGATATAGCAGCTGGTGGTTTTATTATGAAGAAAACCGAAACTGATGCTTACAAAATTATTGATAACACTGCTTCCCACTCACATGAGTGGCACCAAGAAAAAGATATCGTTAGATCATCTAAAGCAGCTAGAGCCGATTCTAGCCATGACTTAGATTCCATTTCCGCAAAGATAGATGCTGTGGAGAGACGAATGGAAAAGATGACTAAAGATATTCACTCAATACGAATTAGTTGTGAGCAGTGTGGAGGACCACATTTGACAAAAGATTGTCTCAGTATTGAATTAACAATGGAACAAAGAGAGAATATTTCATACATAAACCAAAGGCCTGGAAATAATTATCAGAATAATTATCAACCGCCAAGACCGATTTACCATCAAAACCAGAATTATAACCGAAATATTCCATACAACAACCAACAAGGTCCTAGCAATCAACAAGTATCCAATAATACTTATAATCAGCAAAGACCTAATTTTCAAAACAAACCACCACAACAAACCGATGATAAAAAGCCGAATTTAGAAGATATGATGACAAAGCTAGTAGAAACTCAAACGCAGTTTTTTACATCTCAGAAACAAACCAATGAACAAAATGCTCAAGCATTTAGAAATCAACAAGCTTCTATTCAAAATCTGGAACAAGAAGTAAGTAACCTAGCAAGGTTAATAGGTGAAAGAAAACCGGGAAGTCTACCTGGTGATACAAATGCTAACCCCCGGAATGAAACAGCTAAAGCCATTACCACAAGAAGTGGTACAACACTTAAACCACCGGAAATACCTGTAACTTCTGATGAAACTATTCCTACTCCACAAGAACCACAACCTGATCAAGATAAGGAAAAAGAACCGGTAGTTGAAAAGGTTAATGAAAATAACACAGTTAAGGCTAAACCTTATGTTAAACCATACCAACCACCACTTCCTTACCCGAGTAAAATGAAGAAAGAGAAACTTGAAGCCGAGCAATCCAAATTCTTGGATATGTTTAAAAAGATAAATGTAAATCTTCCTTTCATTGATGTGATTTCAGGAATGCCTAGATATGCTAAATTCTTGAAAGATCTAATCTCAAATAGAAAGAAAATGGAAGAACTCTCGGCTGTTACTATGAATGCTAATTGTTCAGCAGTGCTGTTGAATAAGATACCAGAAAAACTATCTGATCCAGGAAGTTTCACAATTCCATGTTTTCTGGGTAGTCTTAGTTCAATAGAAGCATTGGCAGACTTAGGTGCTAGTATAAATCTAATGCCGTATTCACTATACACAAAACTAGACCTTGGAGAATTGAAACCAACCAGAATAAGCATACAACTAGCCGATAGATCAATAAAATATCCTAGACGGATAATGGAGAACATGCTAGTTAAAGTTGGTACTTTAGTATTTCCAGTAGATTTTGTTGTTCTGGACATGGAAGAAGATTCTCAAGTTCCTCTCATATTAGGAAGACCATTCTTAAACACGGCTAAAGCAATGATAGACGTGTTCGGTAAGAAACTGACCCTAAGTATAGGGGATGAGAGTGTTACCTTTTCAGTTGATAGAGCAATGCAACAACCACAATCTGCAGATGATACATGTTATTATATTCAAACTATAGATGCACATGCAGAATTATTAGAAGAATTTCCAGAATTACAAGGAACAGGAGAATGTTCTTTAGGAGAAGGTAATGAACCAATTGATGAAGCTGAAATGTTAACTACACTTATAGCTAATGAATATGAACCAACAACAGAAGAAATTCAAATGCTAAAAGAAGAAGACAGATATCGATACAAATCATCGATAGAAGAACCACCGAAATTAGAGTTAAAGCCACTTCCAAACCATTTGGAATACACTTATTTACATGGTGAATCTGAATTACCTGTAATAATATCGTCTTCTCTTACTGAAAATGAGAAATCACAACTCATTTCTGTGTTGAAAGCTCATAAACCAGCCATTGCATGGAAGATTCATGATATTAAAGGAATAAGTCCTTCGTATTGCACACATAAAATCCTTATGGAAGAAGGTCATAAAACGTATGTGCAACGCCAACGAAGACTAAATCCTAATATGCAAGATGTAGTTAAGAAAGAGATTATTAAACTGCTAGACGCAGGTCTAATTTATCCAATCTCTGATAGTCCATGGGTTAGCCCAGTTCAATGCGTGCCTAAGAAGGGTGGCATGACTGTCATTACAAATGAGAAAAATGAGCTTATTCCTACTAGGACCGTAACAGGATGGCGTGTATGTATTGATTATAGAAAATTAAATGACACCACCAGAAAAGATCACTTTCCCTTACCTTTCATAGATCAAATGTTGGAAAGATTAGCCGGAAATAGTTACTATTGTTTTCTAGATGGATTTTTCGGATATTTTCAAATTCCAATAGCACCCGAAGATCAAGAGAAAACCACATTCACGTGCCCTTATGGTACTTTTGCTTACAAACGCATGCCATTTGGACTTTGTAACGCCCCTGCAACCTTTCAAAGGTGTATGATGGCGATTTTTCACGACATGATAGAAGAATGCATGGAAGTATTCATGGATGACTTTTCAGTCTTCGGTGATACATTTGAAACATGTCTAGTTAATCTGGAACAAATGCTAATTAGATGCGAACAATCAAATCTAGTACTTAATTGGGAGAAATGCCATTTCATGGTTAAAGAAGGCATCGTTCTTGGACATAAAATTTCAAAAGAAGGAATTGAAGTGGATAGAGCTAAAGTAGATGTAATTGCTAAACTTCCACATCCCACCAATGTTAGAGGAGTTAGGAGTTTTCTAGGGCATGCCGATTTTTACCGGCGTTTCATAAAAGATTTTTCTAAAATTGCCACTCCTATGAATAAACTCCTAGAAAAGGATGCTCCATTCATCTTTTCAGATGAGTGTATCAAATCTTTTAATATTCTTAAAGAAAAACTCACTAATGCACCGATCATGATAACACCAAATTGGAATCTACCATTTGAACTAATGTGCGATGCAAGTGATTTTGCAATGGGAGCCGTTTTAGGACAAAGGATTGAAAAACGATTTCAACCTATATATTATGCTAGTAAGACGTTACAAGGAGCACAAACGAACTATACAACTACTGAAAAAGAACTCCTTGCTATTGTCTTTACTTTTGACAAATTTCGATCATATCTCGTTCTAGCAAAAACGGTGGTCTATACCGACCATTCTGCTCTTAGATACCTATTTTCGAAACAAGATGCTAAACCAAGATTAATCCGTTGGATCTTACTCTTACAAGAGTTTGATATTGAAATCCGAGATAAAAGAGGAGCAGAAAATCTCGCCGCTGATCATCTTTCTCGTCTTGAAAATCCCGAATTAGAAGTTCTAAATGAATCGATCATACAAGACAACTTTCCTGATGAATATCTATTGAAGATAGATTATAAAGAAATCCCATGGTTTGCAGACTATGCAAACTACTTAGTTTGTGGATTCCTTGAAAAAGGATTATCGTACCAAAGACGAAAGAAATTCTTCAGTGATATAAAACACTATTTTTGGGAAGATCCACATCTGTTTAAAAGTTGTCCCGATGGAATAATACGCCGATGTGTATTTGGAGATGAAGCTAGTAAAATTTTAAACCATTGTCACACAGGACCAACAGGAGGGCATTATGTGCCTCAACTAACAGCAAGAAAAGTTTATGATGCTGGATTCTATTGGCCTACAATTTACAAAGACGCACACCTTCTTTGCAAATCCTGTGATGCTTGTCAAAGAGCCGGAAAAATAAGTAAACGTGATGAAATGCCACAAAATGTCATCCAAGTATGTGAAGTATTTGACATTTGAGGTATTGACTTTATGGGTCCATTTCCAAAATCTCATAATAATCTATATATACTCGTAGCCATTGATTATGTATCTAAATGGGCGGAAGCACAAGCTCTCCCAACTAACGATGCACAAGTTGTAGTCAACTTTTTAAAACATCTTTTTGCAAGGTTTGGAACACCGAAAGATTTGATAAGTGATCGGGGTACTCATTTCTGTAATAATCAACTTGAGAAAGTTCTTAAAAGATATGGAGTAACTCATAAAATCTCCACCGCATATCATCCACAAACAAGTGGACAAGTTGAAAATACCAACCGAGCTTTAAAACGTATTCTAGAGAAAACCGTAGGATCAAATCCGAAGGAATGGTCCATTAAATTGGAGGATGCACTCTGGGCTTTTAGAACAGCCTACAAAACTCCAATTGGAACCACACCTTTTAGACTTGTTTATGGAAAAGCATGTCATCTTCCAGTAGAAATTGAACACAAAGCATTTTGGGCTTTGAAGACATGTAATCTTGATATACATGAAGCCGGACGTCTACGATTAAGTCAACTAAACGAATTAGAAGAATTAAGACATGAAGCATACGAAAATTCGTTAATCTATAAAGAAAGAACGAAGAAATAGCATGATAAAAGAATCAGAAGTTCAAAAGAATTTAAGGAAGGAGACAGAGTTCTTCTTTTCAATTCACGATTCAAGCTATTTCCTGGAAAATTGAAATCAAGATGGTCTGGACCATTCATAGTCAAAAGAGTTTTCCCATACGGAACGATAGAATTGATAAATTCAAATGGGATTGAATTTAAAGTTAATGGTCACAGAGTTAAACATTACATACATGGTCCGATGGAAGTTGACAATGAAGTTAATCATAATTTCACCACCCAAGAAAACCTTCAAAATGAAAACATAAATATGTTATCAACAACATATGAAAAATCAAAACTGGAATATAGGGAGGATTCAAATTTGAGTGATGAAGAAGAATTCCTATACAAACCTCCCATTCCAAGAAACGAAGAAAAATGCGAACAAGAAATTCAAATAGAAATGAAAGAACCAAGGAAAGAACACCCGAAAAAGGTTTACGAACTAACTCGACTTACTAAAGCAGGAGACCCGGGTGAATTTATCATTTCTTGCTTACTTAATGATGGTGATGTATATAATGGACTCGCAGATTTAGGAGCAAGTGCAAATATTATGCCTCTTTCCTTATACAAAAGATTAGGCATGGGTAAATTAAAACCAACCAAAATAGGTGTTCAATCATTTGACCAAACCATTAAACACCCGGTTGGAATAGCAAATAATTTACTTGTTAACGTGGGATGTTTGACCTTTGTTGCAAACTTCATAGTGATTAATATGGAGGAAAACCTTGATATTCCTCTAATTCTAGGTCGCTGTAAGACCCAAATATTTATTGTACATAATGTATTTATGGTGTACGATGCGTGTATGAAGTGTACGAGACATGTACGTGTTGCTTGCTCGAACGTCGAAGAAAACTGGACGTTGTTTGGAGTCACAAGGTGTGTACGTACCTTTTCGACCCAAATAAAGTTTATGTTGATGTTTCAAAGCCTTACCATTGGAAAGAAAATCTTATTACGTTTCCAACGATATTTGATTCATCGAAAACGGAGTTACGGTCAAAAAGTTATGGCCAAAACAAGTTTGCTGAAGTTCAGATGAAACAGGCAAATGCCGCGGCGCGACCATAATGGCCACGGCGCGACAAATGCCTATTTTGAGGGTCAGAAAGCTTAAAAAAGTGATCTAAAACCACCCTTTGGGCCACGGCGCGACAAACCTGCTCCGCGGCGCGACAATAGGCACGTTCTGGTACTTTTCAGCCTTTTAATGAGTTAAATGAGGGGCAAAGTTGGTATTTCACATATGGACGGGTCTTTGGCCATAAAACTGATCCTAATCTTATCTAAACCTCATTTCCTTCTCATTTCTTCCCTCCCACTCACACCCCAAACCCTAGAGAGAGAGTAAAGGGTTTAGAGAGAGAAAGCTCGAATCGGGGATGAAGAAGAGTGATTCGGGTCGGGTCTCAACAGTTAAAGTTGTTCTCCTCGTTCACGGCTACGTTGTGATAGTGATGGTAAGTTCTAACTCCGAAATTCATCTTTATGATTTGGTATTCAAGTTAGGGTTTTTAGCTTTTTAGTTGTAAAACCCATTTAGATGATGAAGTGGGTTTATGGAAACTAGTTATTTTTGATACATGGCGGGTTTTGGGTTGATTGACGTTTTGACCATGATTAGGCTTTGGTTTTGGGTGTAATCACTTAGTTTAGTGATTTTGGAAGCATTGGAACCCTTTTGGGTGTATTCGAGTTGACTAATTTTGAAATGGGTCAAAATTAGGGTTTATGTGTCAAAGTGGGTTTTGAGTGATGAAATTATGAGTTTGGGCCTTGCGTATGTTGGTTAAACCTTAGAACACTTGTATTGACTTTATTTTTGGGTGTAAACCCTAATCTAGGTCAAAATGGGTCGAATGGGTATTTTGGGTCAAGTGAGCTTGATTCGGTGTCAAACTAAGTTATGGGTCAAGATTTGATGAACCAAGTATATAAATGTTTGATTCAAGTGTTAAATGGTATTTTGGAAAGTTAGTCACTAGCCGTTAGTGATTAAAGATGTTTTTAGGACTTATGTCAAAATGGGTTGACTTAGATGGTTCAAATTTGGTAATGACTTTAATTTTGGATTAATTGGATGATAAGCAATTTTGGTTAAATTGTACTTGTTGGATGGGTCGGAATTACCACCCGTAGTGGTAATTGGTGAAGTCCACTTTATGTGTCTAAATGGGCGGTTTGTGGTGATAGGTGTAAACCCTTGGTTAAGGGTGTTGAAGTCGAATTCTCTCATAGAGAATGTATGTTGATTGTTTGTATATCTATATGCGTATTATAGGTAAAAGGTTTGCTCGGTTGCTTTTGGAGGCGATTTACGTTTATGACTTGTGCGGGCAATTCGAGGTGAGTGGAATAATTATATGCGTAGGTATATAATGTATCTATTTGTTGTAGCGTGAAATGTGTAGTGTCGAGGTGTTAAGACACCATGTTTCACGTGAAGAGTGTAGCATCGAGGTGTTAAGATGCCACTCGGGTGTAGCATCGAGGTGTTAAGATGCCACCTAGGAGTGTAGTGTCGAGGTGTTAAGACACCACTCCGTAAAATAATGAGTGAAGCATCGAGGTGTTAAGATGCCACTCGGGGTGAAGTGCCGAGTTGTTAAGGTGCCACCCTAGGGGTTAGTGGTGCGAGGTGTTAAGTGCCCTAATGGATGTTGTGAACACCGATGGCGTTTTCGCGAGCGTCGTTCCCTTGTACTATTGGTTAACCATGGTTATTGTGTTGTAGTGTAGCATATGATAATGTTCGAGTTATATATATGCTATTGTTGTGCTAGCTTGTGGTATTGGAGGTTAATGGCTTTGTACTTGTGATGATAAGCTAATTATGTTGCTAGCATGTATGCGGTATGTGAGTAAGTGTTTGCAAGTAGGTATATTATATATGTATGTGTATAATTATTGCATTCACTAGGCTTTATGCTTACCCCTCTCGTTGTTTACCTTTTTACAGGTATTTTGTTATGAAGCTAGCTAGTTGTTAGACTAGATGCATAGGAGCGCTTGGGCTCGAAGGGGTAGCTTTTGGTTATATGGACGCGGATTGGGGATTTGGTAGTCTCCGGGATTATGCTCTTGGTATTGGGTTGGGTTATTGAGTCTTAACCCGTATTTCTTGTGATCGGGTCATTATTACAAATGATTTTGTGAAGTGTAATTTGTGTGCCAAGGGTCATGATAGATTGTTAAACGTATTCTTATGATGTTATGTTTCGATTAAAACAGAGTTGAAAATGTATTATATTAATGGGACCTAACTAAAAAAAAAATGTACTCTGTTTTTGGTTAAATGGATTTGGGTTGTTACAAGTGGTATCAGAGCATAGTCTAAGGGAATTAGGTGACCTTGGAATAGGTGCCTAGTCTTAGACTTATTGACAGTGGTGCATTATTTGCGAGACTTGTAGGAGTACGGGTCGGATTGAGATTTGTTAGTGCCTTAGAGTAGGTGACTAACTAGGACTAGTGCTTGTCCAATGTGGGATTATGTGGGGCCTTATTTCGTGTTTAAATTAGTGCCTTAGCTTGCTAGTGCCTAATGTAAGTAGGCGAACTTGGACGTTGTTTTAGTCATAGTCACCTAGGTTGTAGGTTGACTTGTGGTTGCGGTGTACTTGTGTATATTTATTATTATATTGTATATAGGTGTATATATACAGGTATCTATTGGTACGGTGTCCGAGAGACGAATCTATTGGAGAGATTCGAATGTTTGACGGTTTGAGTGATCAAGTTCGCGGTAAGGACTTTGGTCATTTGGGTACTAGGAGTTATCGCGTGTTATTTTGTGTGAATGTTGCGTCAGTCCGGGTAAAGTACTTTGCATCACCATGTGGAAATGGTAAGGTACGCATTTGTAATAGTGATTGATCACCATTATTACGAAAGTGTATCTTGACATCGAGCATGACATGACAAGTACCGAACGGAGGAAACGTGGCATGGTTGGGGTAGAACGGGACGTGTTAGGAATCTTTTATTGGTTCCTAGGATATAGTGGTCTCGAGTGATGTGCTTGTTGTCATGTCGAGTTCTTTACGAGTCGGGAAGTGTTACGCTGGATTCGGTTAGTTAAGTGAGCGAGCTAACTCACGAGTTTGGTGCGTGCTTAGCCACCCTAAGTAGTGGGTGCATTATTGAGATTGTTATTGGTTTTAGTTACCTATCGTAACTAGGATGACCGATTTACGTGTGCGTGTGTGCGGCGAAGACTTGAATTCCGTAATGGAATGCAATAAGTCTAATGATTGTAGTTTTGAGTTACACTCGGTAGAGTGTGTGGTTAGGGAATCGTGTTGGGATTCTTGTTGTGAGTCGCCTTGGAATTGGCGAATCGTGGAGTCGTTGGGTCGTTAAACTCATGGGAGTGGGACCCGTATGATGGTGATTGCGTTAGTGCGTTATGGATTGTAGGGTAACATTCCTAACGGAATATCCCTTGTAGTAGTGGTGTTATCGAGATGTAGAAGGGTGTAAGACTTGGTGTTCCCGAGCATCTCTTTAGTGTTAGATGAAGGGTTTCGTGAGGCTATATCGTTTGGCCTTGTGGACTATTACGGGTAGCGTGTGATCGCTAGGAATTTTCGATAAGACGATAAACCGTAAGGTTTGTCGGGTATGTATGACTCCAGGTCATTATTATAGAGAGACGGGTGACATCGGGCGTATGGAACCTAAAGGTCGAGTTTCTAAAATTCGGTTGATTGTGGTGGGAGTCTGCATGACACGGCGTCAGGTGCCTTCTTATACCTGCTAGTGTAATGTTCAACTCCGGTGATGGTGTGATCACTTTGTGCTTAGGGTGCTTGTGAGATACCCTTTGGAAGCATCGAAGATTTTAAATAGTGATCGACGGGTGATAGTAATTCGGCGGTTGCAAAAGTCGAAGTTTAGGAGCATTGCAGTAAATACTTCTTATGAAGTGGC
The DNA here is from genome assembly GCF_046630445.1 of Rutidosis leptorrhynchoides. Taxonomy (NCBI): domain Eukaryota; kingdom Viridiplantae; phylum Streptophyta; class Magnoliopsida; order Asterales; family Asteraceae; genus Rutidosis; species Rutidosis leptorrhynchoides. The sequence goes on from NC_092336.1 coordinate 438,229,634, forward strand.
AGATGAGCGAATCTTGTTGCTCTTATGTGATGGACGAGTAAGGATGACCGGTGAGCCGGTGATGGGCTTAATGGTCGATTAGGTCGAAGGTTATGATGAAGCGTTGATGTTGCGGTCGATGCAATTATTGTGTCGGATTAGTCACTCTTCCCCATGAGAGTGAGCAATTGTTGATGATGGTTCGTTGCGTAGAAGGTCGGGTGATCTCGACTGTGATGCACGACTGATTAAGCGGAGTGGCATATGCCTAGTCATAGAGGCGTGTGTGGGACTTTGATGGAGTTCGCTTTGCGAACGATGAAGAGCTGTAAATTATGATTTGTGGTATGACGGTGAGATGTCGTCGCGTGTACGACGTCTCAAGTGATAGTACATGTCGGCTCTAAGAGCCTAAAGTGAATTTGCGGTGATTTGATGTTTATGACCAACGGTGAGAATGGTCAGGTATGACGTGAAATTACAATTCCGCGGGATGTTATCATCTTGGCGGTGAGAATGGAGAGATAAATCCTAAGTGGGGGAGTTTTTACTGCCGCCCGAGGAATATCCGGTGGTGTTAGATCAAGTGAAGCGTAAGTCTTCTTGTATAAGGTGGTCGTGCAGTACCAAGTGCGGTATGAGACCAAGTGTGAAGTTTGATATCACGGAAGTGAGAGAATGTAACTGTCGTTGCGGGTGCTCTCGTGATGAAAATTGGGTTGGTGCGAAACCCGGATAGTGCTGTTGAGTAGGTACGAGTTCGATTTCGGTATGGATACTATATATTCCCTTTCGGGAAACGTGATCGTGGAAATCGTCAGTGGATTATTCCATTTTATGGACGATTGTGAGGCGCGGAGTGACGGTTCCGATTGTCTCACATAGAGATACGCGGATATTGTTTCTTTGCAGGGGTGTGTTCCCTAGTGATGTGACGTGTTGGTTGCATTGAAATGTCGAGGCTATCCTTAACGGGCGGTCTAGGTAAGAGGATTTACCGAGTGTTGGTGAATACTTTTGGAGGTCGCGTGACGAATTGCGAATTGTTGGGATGATAATTCGCTATTGACAGGATTCTAGTACACAAATAGTTTCCATGCTAGTGATAGGAAGCTGTATTGTATGGATGTGTTGTTGGGTTTAGGGGAGAAACCCTGTGTCGAGTGTTGATGTTTTGTCTAACTTGTGGTGTATTATTGTCGTCCTGGATTAATTCAGAGACGGAAGGTCGTGTGCGGATCCATTCATGGGAAAGTTTGTATCCCTAGTGTGATTGGTTGGTGATACCGAAATTTCTTCGTTGAAGGAATGACCCGGTTGTGGAGACGAGGGGAGTTGGTTCTTGAATCGGAGAACATTCATGATTGAACGGTTGAGTGTAAATTTATGAACCGGTGAAGCACGGAGTTTTAACGCGGCATGAATCCTTCTCGATTTGGATTAATGCAAGACTTGGGTCGCAGTGTAGTGGACCTAGTAGATCGCGTTGGGTGATATAGTTAAGGATGTAGCTTGTTGCGAGTTATAGCCGAGAGAACTTGAAGGGATGTTAAGTGGTAAGTGTTATTCGTAAGGATTTACTTTTACTCAGTCTTCGTCGTTTTGGATGTTGACCTTATTGTAGGACGTGGCTAATATTGGCATTGTACTTGTTAAGGGTATACCAAAGGGGTGATATCTCGGTACGAGATTGGTTGAGTTCTTCCCGATGTGAGGGATTGAGCAAGTTTCTAGTGCTCGGATTCGTAGATTTGGTAAATCGCGGATGGAGTTTAAGTTGAAAGGGGGTGATTCATCGGAAGGGTCTCTTAAGTGCGGTGTAAGATCTTCGTGTTGCGGGAAATTTCGTAGACTTCGAGTTCGAAAGTACGTCGAAGGACCATAGGATGTAGGTCGGGATGGGTTAAGTGACGAAGATCACGAGGACGTGATCGAGTTTAAGTGGGGGAGAGTTGTAAGACCCAAATATTTATTGTACATAATGTATTTATGGTGTACGATGCGTGTATGAAGTGTACGAGACATGTACGTGTTGCTTGCTCGAACGTCGAAGAAAACTGGACGTTGTTTGGAGTCACAAGGTGTGTACGTACCTTTTCGACCCCAAATAAAGTTTATGTTGATGTTTCAAAGCCTTACCATTGGAAAGAAAATCTTATTACGTTTCCAACGATATTTGATTCATCGAAAACGGAGTTACGGTCAAAAAGTTATGGCCAAAACAAGTTTGCTGAAGTTCAGATGAAACAGGCAAATGCCGCGGCGCGACCATAATGGCCACGGCGCGACAAATGCCTATTTTGAGGGTCAGAAAGCTTAAAAAAGTGATCTAAAACCACCCTTTGGGCCACGGCGCGACAAACCTGCTCCGCGGCGCGACAATAGGCACGTTCTGGTACTTTTCAGCCTTTTAATGAGTTAAATGAGGGGCAAAGTTGGTATTTCACATATGGACGGGTCTTTGGCCATAAAACTGATCCTAATCTTATCTAAACCTCATTTCCTTCTCATTTCTTCCCTCCCACTCACACCCCAAACCCTAGAGAGAGAGTAAAGGGTTTAGAGAGAGAAAGCTCGAATCGGGGATGAAGAAGAGTGATTCGGGTCGGGTCTCAACAGTTAAAGTTGTTCTCCTCGTTCACGGCTACGTTGTGATAGTGATGGTAAGTTCTAACTCCGAAATTCATCTTTATGATTTGGTATTCAAGTTAGGGTTTTTAGCTTTTTAGTTGTAAAACCCATTTAGATGATGAAGTGGGTTTATGGAAACTAGTTATTTTTGATACATGGCGGGTTTTGGGTTGATTGACGTTTTGACCATGATTAGGCTTTGGTTTTGGGTGTAATCACTTAGTTTAGTGATTTTGGAAGCATTGGAACCCTTTTGGGTGTATTCGAGTTGACTAATTTTGAAATGGGTCAAAATTAGGGTTTATGTGTCAAAGTGGGTTTCGAGTGATGAAATTATGAGTTTGGGTCTTGCGTATGTTGGTTAAACCTTAGAACACTTGTATTGACTTGATTTTTGGGTGTAAACCCTAATCTAGGTCAAAATGGGTCGAATGGGTATTTTGGGTTAAGTGAGCTTGATTCGGTGTCAAACTAAGTTATGGGTCAAGATTTGATGAACCAAGTATATAAATGTTTGATTCAAGTGTTAAATGGTATTTTGGAAAGTTAGTCACTAGCCGTTAGTGATTAAAGATGTTTTTAGGACTTATGTCAAAATGGGTTGACTTAGATGGGTCAAATTTGGTAATGACTTTAATTTTGGATTAATTGGATGATAAGAAATTTTGGTTAAATTGTATTTGTTGGATGGGTCGGAATTACCACCCGTAGTGGTAATTGGTGAAGTCCACTTTATGTGTCTAAATGGGCAGTTTGTGGTGATAGGTGTAAACCCTTGGTTAAGGGTGTTGAAGTCGAATTCTCTCATAGAGAATGTATGTTTATTGTTTGTATATCTATATGCGTATTATAGGTAAAAGGTTTGCTCGGTTGCTTTTGGAGGCGATTTACGTTTATGACTTGTGCGGGCAATTCGAGGTGAGTGGAATAATTATATGCGTAGGTATATAATGTATCTATTTGTTGTAGCGTGAAATGTGTAGTGTCGAGGTGTTAAGACACCACGTTTCACGTGAAGAGTGTAGCATCGAGGTGTTAAGATGCCACTCGGGTGTAGCATCGAGGTGTTAAGATGCCACCTAGGAGTGTAGTGTCGAGGTGTTAAGACACCACTCCGTAAAATAATGAGTGAAGCATCGAGGTGTTAAGATGCCACTCGGGGTGAAGTGCCGAGGTGTTAAGGTGCCACCCTAGGGGTTAGTGGTGCGAGGTGTTAAGTGCCCTAACGGATGTTGTGAACACCGATGGCGTTTTCGCGAGCGCCGTTCCCTTGTACTATTGGTTAACCATGGTTATTGTGTTGTAGTGTAGCATATGATAATGTTCGAGTTATATATATGCTATTGTTGTGCTAGCTTGTGGTATTGGAGGTTAATGGCTTTGTACTTGTGATGATAAGCTAATTGTGTTGCTAGCATGTATGCGGTATGTGAGTAAGTGTTTGCAAGTAGGTATATTATATATGTATGTGTATAATTATTGCATTCACTAGGCTTTATGCTTACCCCTCTCGTTGTTTACCTTTTTACAGGTATTTTGTTATGAAGCTAGCTAGTTATTAAACTAGATGCATAGGAGCGCTTGGGCTCGAAGGGGTAGCTTTTGGTTATATGGACGCGGATTGGGGATTTGGTAGTCTCCGGGATTATGCTCTTGGTATTGGGTTGGGTTATTGAGTCTTAACCAGTATTTCTTGTGATCGGGTCATTATTACAAATGATTTTGTAAAGTGTAATTTGTGTGCCAAGGGTCATGATAGATTGTTAAACGTATTCTTATGATGTTATGTTTCGATTAAAACAGAGTTGAAAATGTATTATATTAATGGGACCTAACTAAATAAAAAAAAAATGTACTCTGTTTTTGGTTAAATGGATTTGGGTTGTTACAGTCGCCCATTTTTAGCAACTACCGAGGCATTCATTGATGTAAGAGAAGGTAGAATAACACTTAGGGATGGTGATACATCGATCACCTTTGTGAACCGAAAGTTTAGATCTCCACAAACCAAAACTGTTAGACCAATAAAAACGCATAAGTGTGGGGAAGATGAAGAAACACTTAATGATGATCCAATCACAAAGAATGCCGTTGATGATAAGAAATTAGATGAATCCATTTTTAACAGTTCAACGAAGAAACTTTATAAACGGATTCACGATGCTAAGATTAAAGGAAACTTTAAGTTATATAACCGATTAATATCCAATTTATCGTCAAAAGAAAAGGCAATGTTAGTTGAATTTGTGAAAGTTACGGAGGAAATCAACAAATGGATTGAAGTAAAAGTCAAAGATATACAAGTTGTTGATGATTCAATTGAAAATAATGTTAATCACAATTTCGACACCACAGCTGACTAAGTGTGGGGAGAATCAAGGGGTTTATGTATTTCTGTTAGAGTTAGATTGTCTGTTTTCGTGTAGTTCTCGAAAATGGAACCCAAATGGTCTTTCCCTAGCAGACCCTAAAGAACTAGTCTTCTCCCCCCATTCTGAATTTTTATTTTTTTTAGGTTTTTACAAAATGAAGACTGCCTGTGAACTAAACCATGGTCTAATGCTACACGCTTTGATCACTAAACGTAATAATGACATACTACCGAGTGAAATAGTATCAGTAATCAGAGAAAGAATGGACGGAGTTAGAAAAGAATCCAGATGCGAAGATAATAAGTTACAATTTGGTAAAGGAAAATCAAAATCCGCAGCAAAAAGAAGAGCACGACACCTAGAAAGATGTCACAAATGCGGAAAATAGTCACATGGAGGTAAATGTTCAAATAAGCAAACCTATTCAAATACCGAATTTGTTACTTTATGCAGAGACGGACCATTCGTATGTTTAGAAGAAAAGACACTGAATGCTCGAGGTTACGCCTATGTAGCTATGGAAAACCAATTAAACCGACTATCTTATGAATGGGATAGATCATATAACTAAGAAATCTATTTCACAGGTATGTTTGTACAGTTTTTTTTTTTTTTAACCTTTTGATAATAAACGCTAATTTGTTCGCTAAAAAGTATTAAATTGGTATTGAATAAAATTAGGTTTGGTGACCGAAATTATTGATATCATTCAAAAAAATTATTACATCACTGCGAAATTTAACGTTTATTCTTAAGGTATAAATATCTTTAATCAATCAACTCAAAATATTTCAAAAATTCGTCATGAGTTAAATTAGGTCTTGGAACCGAAATTACTTTACCGAAAAGAGGGGCGCATATTTTTGATAATATTTGATTGATTAAAGTGGGATAAAAAGCCAAAAAGATTTTTAATTTTATTTTTACCATGTTTTTAAAATTAATATATAAATCTTAAATTAATATTGTAAACTTTGTAAAAACAATATATTTAAAATTGTAAATATTTGAAAAATTAATATAAGTTTGGTGTGAATTTATAATATGAATTTTTAAATTAAGTTTGATGTGAATTTTTTATTTTTTAAAAAAAATATGAATTTTTAATTTTATGCATTTCAAATTTTAAGTTTAGTGTGAATTTTTAATATTAATTTTGAATTTTATATTTAAATTGTGTGAATTTAAAAACAAAAATTTACTTTATCTCATTAAGTTAAAAATATGATTTTTAAAATTCGTCGTAAGTTGAAGACTAGGTCTTTGAACCGAAATTGCTTTACCCAAGGGAGGGACGAGAACTTTTATTATCATTATTTTTAATCTTATTGATTTAAAGTATGCCAAAAACATTAAAAAACCCAAAAATCTTAGCTTTTAAAACAATCACTACAAAAAGAAAAATTTTAAAATTTTGTCGAGGGACGGATTAGGACATCGATCCGAAACGACCTCGTCCTAAATAACAAGGGAAACAAAATTTTAAAATTAAGTACTTAATTGTTTTATAAGTTAATGATTATAAAAAAAAAAAAGCAAACTCCGCGACTCGCGGAGTTTGAAGGGTAATTCACCGCAAGTCGCGGAGGGACGAAAAATCAGAAAAAATAAAATCGAGCAGAACAGCTCAGAACACACACAAAACTAAAAAAAATACTGCGAAAACTGTCGAAAAAACCACCAAAAACACCCCCAAAATCACAATTTTTAACCGTTAATCATCAAATCTTTTACTAAAATCATGTTGAGAAGGATGCTATCAAGGAATTACTCAAGAAAAACGGTAAATTTCTACACCTAAACACCATTTAATCCGAAATTAGTGTTCTTGAGCAATTTTTTTCCCCAATTTGATTTTGATGCTTTTTAGTGTAATTAGGCTTAAATTGTTTATGTATTATGCTTGTATAACCTAGATTGATGCTATTTAACATGATTAGAAGCCTTAAACTTCAAATTTTGAGTAATCTAGGGTTTGTGTTCTTGAGCAAATTTGGGGCTTTTTGATATAAACAGGTTATGGCCAATTTTTGTCATGAATTGTTGCTAAATTAAGTAGTGTAACATGTTTAGGTAGTTAAATGATCCAAACTTTGAACCTAAACATGATTTTGAGAATTAAAGTGGACTTTTTCAAGTCTAAAAATTCATGAACTTGATTTTTGAGAGATAATGCCATTTGAAACTTGTTTAATTGCTAGTAATGATTATTTTGACATGTTATTTGAGTTGAATGCTTATGAACTTGGCGAACATTTTCGTATATGCTTATTTGAAAAAGTGTAGATTTGATGAAAATGTGAAAATGAGCTTATGTTTGATATAAATTGATCATGTCATTGTGATTATTTTGATTGATGATTTTGCTGACACTAATGCATATTTGGATGCACAAAAATTGTGTTTGATGTGTTTTGCAGACTGATAGGGGTGAATCTTCATCCCAAGCTCGCAATGCTCCTTCTGAGAATACGGAACAACAGGAGGTGGATAACTACTACAAGCAAGATATACCTCATCCAGTCATGACCTTTTCTGATATGCACTTGGAAGATTTGCACCCGAACCTGAGATTTGACAGACTTTGGATAGATTATCCAAAGTACCAAAGGGGTTTGCATACTCTTCATTCTAAAGTGGTTGAGGTACCGAGGGTCATAGAATGGGGACCCTTAGAAGCTGTAGAATTGGCCGGGCCAATTAGGGAATTACTTGTACAGAGGTATGGTAATTCTACTTTTAATGACTGGGTACGTTTATTCACCATGCATAGACCTGTATATAAAGTATGGTGTGAAGAATTGTTGTGTAGTATAGAATTAAATGATCGGGTAGCTAGTTTAACCGATCAATCTTTTATTAGATTTTTGTTAGGTGGTTCGATGCGCCACATGTCTTTACTAGACATGGCTCATGCTTTACGTATATATACGCCTGAGGAGTTAGCATCTGCCGATTGTAGAGGGTTGATACTTAATGGTAGAAAAATAGATGAAAATTTTGATACACACGGTGTATGGAGTCAAATGACAAGCCATAACCGATTCAAAGGGGGAAATTACTCTTATTTGGATATAGATAGAGCCGAATTAAGAGTGATTCATATGTTTTTAGCTAATTCGATTACACAAAGAGGTAAGAACAAGGAAAAGGTAAATGAACAGGATTTATTTTACCATATGTGTATTCGAGACCCACAAAGCACTGTAAGTATACCTTATTGTGTGGGTTATTATTTATCAGCTATGGTTCGGGGGATGAGACCGCATAGCATAATAGGAGGTGGTATTTTTATTACTTTGATTGGTGAATATCTCGGTGTGGATATAAGTCGAGGGGGATTATTAGTAGAAGAACCAGAACCCCGCGATACTATAGGTTTAAATGTATACCATGGTGCGAAAGTTTTGAAGAGGCGAAATAACGCCGCAGTACAATACCATGGTAGACATCCACAGGTTGAGAGAAACCAACAGCAAGGTAATGTAGGAGGGGGAAATGAGATGCAAGAAATGCAAAGGTTTATAGCTTCACAGGAGTACGAAAATGCTAGACAGAGAGCATTTGAAGATTGGCAAGTTCATCAAAACCAAATCATAGCACATTGCCAACATATAGGTAGAAACTATATTCCTACACCAAAACCCATATTCCCTCCCTGGTCTATAGAGATGCAACCACCGTATCCTACGTATAACCCTGCCGAAGCATTCTATAGCACCTATGGTTATGCTTGGAACCCCTATTGGTACCAGTATCATCCCTTGTCTACTTAGTTTTATTTATTTTGTAATTTGTAATGTTGATACATTTAATATTTATGTTAATATTGTAATAGTTTTGATAATTTTCTAACTTTTATTCTTAGATTTTAATAATTTTTGAATGTGGGGTAATATACCAAACTTCAAAAATATGTATATATGTTTGCAGTTTATCTTATGTACACAACAGGGTAAAACAACGCATTTTCAAAGACTGGCATTAAGTTCAGCAAAAACAACTAATTTTGACGACAAGATGCAAAATATATGTGAAATAACAACAAGACGGAATGAACAAATGATGTGCACCATTTATCATTCAGCAAACAAACGCCAATATATTTGGAAACTTTGGTAAAAATTTAATCATTTTCACACAAATCACCCTCAATAATTTAAATTGTTACTGATTTCTTGCAAATGAGGGCATTGCAAGATCTTAAGTGTGGGAAGGGGTTAAATTCTTTCGGATTTTAAAATTTTTAGCTTAAACACTTGGTTACCATTAAAAATACTAGTAAAGCAGTAGTTGTATTAGAATCTAGTGCTCTCTGATAATAAAGAACAGCCCTAGTCTTATATACTGACTACCCAATTCTAGTAAAATTTTTCAAAATTTTCAATTAAATGAACTCAAAATCATGTTTATACATATTTATGAACGATAAAACTAGGTTTTAACACCGAAATTATTGTTACCTCAGAAAGGACATAAATTGAGAAACAAACCAAAATGTTAAGTTTCATTTAAAATGGAATAGAGGACGATAAAAAGGAAAATAAAAGCCAAGTGTGGGAAAATTTACCAAGTTATCTTAAACATATGTCACATATATCTGTAACAAATAACTGAAAATACTTTTGCTTTGGACTAAACTAAACTGTTTTACCTGATTTACTGTATGAAAGATGGATCTACACGATGAATCAATTCCATCATTAAAAGGAAGTAAAGTCTTCCGAAAAAGACACGCGCTTCTTGATTTAGGTCAAGAAGTTGTCGTCCAGACCAGCTGTAGGTTGACGAAAAATCTAGAAAAGTCATCACTAAAATCAGCAGGAAATCCACGGACCTCAGCATTAAACAGGGTCGCCAAGTGGTCAGATTTATCCTAACCATGAGAAGGATTTATCTCGTACAATGGGGAGGCACCATGCAAATTAGCTGGATAAGACTAATGAATCAGATCCCCAGAAAGGATAATCTCCTTAAAGATTAAAAATCAGCTTTTAAGACTGATATTACTCAATCCTTGAGATTGACCTTAAAGATTGAGAATTACAAACTCATGGAATTCAATGATATCTAAACTCGAGCTTGAACGAGAAAATATTTTGATAAAATTACAAACCGATTTGTTTTCTGAAAACCCTATTTTCAATGCGTTCATTACCATTGAACGTAAAATCCTAGGAATTCACCTGGAATTCATTAGGTCACCTGAACTAAATCGGGTGTCAACCGTAAGAACGGTGGTTGCATAGTGGTCAAAGACAGGACCTTGTGCCAGACCGAAAAATTATAAGGGTGAGCTTTACTATTGCTCCTACCAAGGATAGTAATTGCGTCCGACACGTTATAGACCATAATTAAAAGCATGTCAGGGGACATTGCCTTAACAGTTGCTTGTTCAACGCTTTCCTTTACAACCGGACGGTAGTTTACCGAAAGGTAATATACGGGACAAGTAAACTGGACGTGTTGCTTTCCAAATACAAGGTTAGCAAGTGGGTGACACAAAACCATAAGTTTTGAGCTAAAATTTTCAAATCTGAAACCCACCAAGCCCACAAAAATAATTTGCAAACACCGGTAAAGGGTTATTCCGGAAAACTTATCTAGGGTAAAAACTAGATTTAATTTTCAAAAGATCAAATGTTTTCATAAAGATCCAATTTCCTTAATGGATCTAAATTTTTATAGTCATGTGGGACTGTAAACCATATCGTTACTACCATTGTTTATACCGCCGTATAGAAATCACTGATGTACAAAGTGTGAAGAATAAAGAAGTGATTCTAGTATTTCAAGAAGATATTGCTTGAGGACAAGCAACGCTCAAGTGTGGGAATATTTGATAATGCTAAAAACGAACATATATTTCATAGCATTATTTCTCAAGAAAGACAAGCTTTTAGTTGCAATTGTTCTATTTAAAAGTGATATTCGTTTAAATAATAAAAGGTGAAGACAAAAGACATATTCGACGAATTGAAGACGCAAACGACCAAAAAGCTCAAAAGTACAAAAGACAATCAAAGAGGTTCCAATTATTGATAAGAAACGTCTCGAAATTACAAGATTACAAGATTCAAAACGCAAAGTACAAGATATTAAATTGTACGCGAGGACGTTCGAAAATCCGGAACCGGGACCAGAGTCAACTCTTAACGCTCGACGCAACGGACTAAAAATTACAAGTTAACTATGTATATAAATATAATATAATATATAATTAATTATATTAATTATATATATATATTATATATATATTATAAACCGTCGGCAAGAAAGACTCCAAAAGGGACTGAGCTGTAATTTCAATCTCCGCGACTCGCGGAGTTTGAAGGCAAAAATGCCGCGAGTCGCGAAGCCCCAATTTCTGAAACTCCCTATAAAGCTCGCGCATTCTGATCGTAAAAATTCACCAAATATATCCATCTCTCTATCTATATCGTATATATTTATATTTATATTTTAATTTTAATTTTAATTTTAATTTTAATTTTAATTCTAATAATAAGGGTATGTTAGCGTATGTTGTAAGGGTGTAAGTCGAAATTCTGTCCGTGTAACGCTACACTATTTTTAATCATTGTAAGTTATGTTCAACCTTTTTATATTAAAGTCTCGTAGCTAAGTTATTATTATGCTTATTTAATCCGAAGTAATCATGATGTTGGGCTAATTACTAAAATTGGGTAATTGGGCTTTGTACCATAATTGGGGTTTGGACAAAAGAACGACACTTGTGGAAATTAGACTATGGGCTATTAATGGGTTTTATATTAACTAAACAATACCTTGTTAATTTAATATACAAACTTATAATTTGACGTATTTATATATAACCACATACGCTTGACTGGGTACGGTGGGCGGGATATCTATAAATACCAATAATTATTCATTTTACCGGATACGGAACTGGATTAATAGTTAATAAACTTGTTGAAACAGGGGTGAATTACATTCAAGGGTAATTGTGTAATTGTTAACAAAGTAGTAAAACCTTGGTTTACACGCAGTCGATAACCTGGTGTATTCATTAAACAAAGTATTAAAACCTTGTTACAATTCGAATCCCCAATTAGTTGGAATATTTGACTTCGGGAATAAGAATAATTTGACGAAGGCTTTCGCTCTTTATATTTATGACTGATGGACTATTATGGACAAATCCGTATGGACATATTAAATAATCCAGGACAAAGGACAATTAACCCATGGGCATAAAACTAAAATCAACACGTCAAACATCATGATTACGGAAGTTTAAATAAGCATAATTCTTTTATTTCATATTTAATTTCCTTTATTTTATATTTAATTGCACTTCTAATTATCGCATTTTTTTTAATTGCACTTTTAATTATCGTACTTTTTAATTATCGCAAGTTTATTTTATCGCACTTTTATTATTCGCAATTTCATTATCGTTATTTACTTTATGCTTTAATTTAAGTCTTGTATTTATTTTTAATATTTTACATTTGGTTTTAACTGCGACTAAAGTTTTAAAATCGACAAACCGGTCATTAAACGGTAAAAACCCCCCTTTATAATAATAATATTACTTATATATATATATATTTGTATTTTTATAAAAGTAAACTAATATAGCGTTAAGCTTTGTTTAAAAAGATTCCCTGTGGAACGAACCGAACTTACTAAAAACTACACTACTGTACGATTAGGTACACTGCCTATAAGTGTTGTAGCAAGGTTTAAGTATATCCATTCTATAAATAAATAAATATCTTGTGTAAAATTGTATCGTATTTAATAGTATTTCCTGTAAAAATATAAGCTATTTTATATACTACTCTGCTAAAACATCAGTTTAGCAAGATGGACCGGTGTGGAGTGTGTGGTTTATTACGTTCGTGATCTAATCGCTTTGCATTCCTTAGAATGGCGACGGGAAGTGGGATCGAGACGAATGATTTGGAGTTTACCTCTAGAGTTGCGACCGCCATTGCGGAGCAAATGAGTGCGTTTCGAGAAGAAATGGATAGAAAGTATTCCGAATTTCAAGGTAGTGGTGAAATGGAGCGTTGTCTTAAGAGCTTCATGAGGACTAAACCCCCGATGTACGATGGAAAACCGGATCCTTTGATAAGAACAACTTGGATCTCGGATGTCGAAGGGTGTTTTCGTACTATTGAATGCCCTCCTGAGAAGAGGACAAGACTCGCTACTAGTTTGTTGCGGGGTAGGGCAAAGGATTGGTTGGATGGTAAGATTGATCTTGTCGGTGGTGAACCGTTTATGGTGTTATCGTGGGACGGGTTTAAAAAGAAATTCTTCGAGGAGTTCCGGACTTCAGCCGATTTGTTAGAAATGCGTAACGAGTTGCGAAATTTGCAATAGGGTTCTATGGATTTGAATACTCTCAAGACGACCTTTATGGCGAAGGCTCGTTTTTGCCGGGAGTATTTGGGGAATGATAATTTGTTGATGCAAGATTTCTATCGAACCTTGAATGATGACTTGAAGAATAAGATTAGCCGGGGTCACGCGAAATCGTTTGCGGAATTATTCGCCGTGGCTAGAGGTTTCGAGTCGTATACGCGATCAAAGATCGGTGAACCTTCAAGTGAGAGAAAGGTTGTTTCGTATGGTGCTCCGAGTAAAAGGACTAAGGGTCCGAGTGTGAGCACGGGTGGTACTCGGATGGGTATACCGGATTCTAGTACGTCTCGATGTTACAATTGTGGCATGAGGGGTCACAAGTCGTGGGAATGTTCGGTGCCAAAGGGTGATGGCATGGTGTGCTTCAACTGCCAAGAGAAAGGACATCGTAAGTCGGAATGTCCCAAGTTAGTGGGGACGGGTGCGGCAAGGAGACGTTAAGGTACGTTTCATTTTAATAAATATGTCCTTTGATTATTTATTAAGTGCCATTTGTGTTTGAGTTGTAAAATGCCTTGTGTTGTGCATATTGTTGTTATGGGTGACGTTCCTAATGGAAGTACCCTATGGTGACGTTTGATTAACGGGCGAAGGGCGTAAGACTTGGTGCAACCAAGCATTCCTTAGTATTTGGGAGATGTTTCTACCAAGCCATGGAAATGGGTTTTGGTGTTCGATTGTTAAGCGCGTGTTCGCTATAGTGTGGAGTTTGAATCTCGATGTATGTTGGTAATGGAGTATATAAGACGCGACATTAGGTGCCTCTTTTATACCTACTAGCGTGGAGTTCAACTCCGATTGTGTTGTGGTTACATTGTACTTAGGGTACCGAAGTGAAACCCTTAGGTACATGAGTGACTAGGTGGAAATTGACAAACTAGAGCAATTAGATGATTGCGAGAGTGTGGTTTGTGTAATCGTGGTACACTTTTTGTTCGAAGTGTTTAAGGATTGATTGAAATCCTTCGTGTGCTCAAGGCTGGAGCAAGATATGGTGATGGGTCGTGTGAGCCCAATCGTTTGTAAAGTCTACCTTTGGTAGCGTTGTACGGTTGTACGAGTTGTGGATATGGAACGTAGTTCCAAGTGGGGAGTTACACTCCCGCACGAGGAGGCCTTAGGGTGAGATTTTGGATGACGTTTTAGTAGGTCCGAAAATTGTGTCGAGACCTGGTTTTGGTCGATTTGTGGTAGATTACAATTTCGGATAAATTGTACTTATGGTTTGGATTTAAATTACCACCGAGGTGGTAATGTGGAAAATCTCGTTGAGAGATAAAGGACGTGTTTGGCGAGCAGGGTGAAATCCCTCGGTTAAGGGATGTGCGTGCCGGGTTCTCTTATGGAGAATTGTTGTTTTGTGCCTATGTGCGATATAGGTGGTTCTTGCTCGATTGTATTGGCGTTGTGTACGCGTACGTATGGTGATGGTTAGTGGTATCCGTTAGGATTCACTATGGTGTAGCAGTGCGTGATGTTACACTACTCGTTGATCGAGGCCAAAAGAGCGTGTGTTGATGGTTAGTGTATTCCGTTAGGATGCACTATGGTGTAGCAGTGCTCGATGTTACACTACTCGTCGTGATGGAGGCCAAAAGAGCGTGTGTGATGGTAGTAGTGTTATATCGGCATGGTATAACATTATCGGAAAATGCGAGTACCGGTGGGAAATGCGAGTACCATTCCTGTGTTGAGATTGTAGATCACGTGTGTTTGCGGATTCACGATGACGCGTGTAGTTCGGTCATCTTACTGTGGAAGTGAGTCGCGTGTAGTTCGGATTCACAAATGACTCGTGTGGTTTCGGTCATTGTATTGAGGAGTGAGTCTCATGTAGTTCGGATTCACAAATGACTCGTGTAGTTCGGTCATTCCTCTGGGATAGTGACTCTCGTGTAGTTCGGATTCACTATGGCGCGTGTAGTTCGGCCATTCCCGATTGTTGTTGTGGTGAAGGTAGTGAGTCGTGTGTGGTTCGAATTCACTAAGGCGCGTGTGTTTTCGGCCAGCCTTCGTATTGTTGGATGTGTGAGCACCGATGGGAAATTCGAGTACCATCTCCGTGTGCGATTGGATATGCATTATCCATGAGTTAGTGTTATATGTCGTTGTACACTAACGGATGTTG
Organism: Rutidosis leptorrhynchoides; assembly: GCF_046630445.1. Taxonomy (NCBI): domain Eukaryota; kingdom Viridiplantae; phylum Streptophyta; class Magnoliopsida; order Asterales; family Asteraceae; genus Rutidosis; species Rutidosis leptorrhynchoides. The sequence continues at coordinate 438,245,144 of NC_092336.1, forward strand.
TTTGATCTATCGGTTGTTTGATACACCGATGGTGGGGTCGTGAGGACCATGTTGTTGTATGATTAGTGGGGTGATAGCCGTGTTTCGCTCACGTGTTGTTACGGGTGTGACGATAGTCGATTTGGTATACCTTGGGATTAGCGTTGCCATAGTCGTTTGGATCGGTCTTCGTTGGTTTAGATGGTTGACTTTATTCTGATGTGCGGTTTTTACTAGCGATGTACTTGGTATGGTACGCTAGGGATTGGTATCTCGATACGAGATTGGTTGAGTTTTCCTGATGTGAGGGATTGAGTTAGTGCTAGTGATCGGAATTATGGAATTTGATAATTTGCGAGTAACGACTTTAGTCGTTAAGGCGATTCACTGGGAAGAGTTGTTTAGAAAAGTCGGTTGGGACTTATGTTTGAGGACCGTGAAGTGTGGTCCGTTTGGTTAAGTGACGAGGATCACGAGGACGTGATCGAGTCTAAGTGGGGGAGAGTTGTAACACCCCGTTTTCCCCGTATATGATTTATAGGTGTATTGTGTATGTACGATAGGCGTATGAAGGGTTCGGGACATGTTCGGGTGTTAAGGTCTTGTATGCAAGGAAATGAGTCAGGACACGTTGAGTGTCGCGGCGCGACAAATGGAGCCGCAGCGCGGCGTTTCGAAAGAATCCAGATCAGAAGTTAGTTATAAAATGATCCCAAACTTAGTCAAATGTTGTGGCGCGACATTTAAGGCCGCGGCGCGGCAAACTGCATGAATTGGCACCAGATTCTTGTAATATTAAATGAAGTTCAAGGGTAATTTGGTCTTTTTCCGTTTGAGCCAGATTTGAGGATTTAACCTCATCCATTCATTTCATTTCTCATTTTAATTTCCCTTTTCTTTTCATTTTTCCTCTCAAACTCAAACACTCATTTGATTTCAAAGGGATTTTTGGAAAGGTAGAAGCGGGATTTGATCTTTGGCGTAGTTGACTAGGTTGTTCTCCTCATTCTTAGCTACACGGTGATACTAGTGGTAAGCTCTAACTCCGAATTTCATTTTCGTGTTCATCATTCAAATTTGGGGCTTTTGATTGTATGATTCATAGATGGAACCCATTTAGTTGTTAATTGGAGATTAACACCAAGATTCGGGTTTATAAGTGTTAAAGGCGGGTTTTGGATTGGTTGATGATTTAACCATGTTTAAGACTTGTAAATGGTGTACAATCACTAGCATTAGTGATTATTGGTGTTTTGGAGACTTTTAGGGTTCTCGTGTTTGACTAATTATGACTAGAGTCAAAATTAGGGTTTGACGATGATTGTGACCCGAATGTCGATTCGATGAGGTTTGTAAACTTAAAATGGATTAAGTTGAAGTATAAAACCGAGTTAATTATGTTTTGGTGTTAAAACTTGTAAATGGTGAGATTTTGACTTAATGGGTCAAAATTAGGGTTTATGGGCGATTTTGAGAACGATAAGTGTTTAACACTTGTGTTCATGTTTAATTGGCATATTAGGACCATTATCACTTATGTTAGTGATTATTGGTTAGTTTGGGCGCGGTTTGTCCTTGAAAGTGCATTTGGGTTGAAATTGCACTAAGTGTCGAATTGGGTTGGTTTGTAGATCCAATCTAAGTGTGTTGTTGAATTTGTGATAATGGATTAGGTACTTTCCATTGACGAGTTGCGGATTACTTGGAAGCTTTTCTTCAAGGCGACAAGGTGAGTGTTAATATCCTATGTGCATATGTATGTGTAGGATGGGTGCGGGTCGGGTGAAGTGATTCTCGACTATTAGAGCTCACTTCACATATAAGTGGATTTGATGGACTTTGGTATGAGTCCAATTGGCACGTTTGTGCGTTTTGGTTGACCACCTTTGGCGAGGTACACGTTTTGTGTGTACGTTATCACACGTGGTTGTGATGTGGATGTTATAACCCCAATGGCGAAGGGTTGATATTGTCGTGATGTGGATAACCCCGATGTGGTGGATTTTATAATCCTGTGACCGTGGGTTGAGTTAGAGAAGTGAATCGCGTGCAGTTCGGATTCACGATGACTCATGTAGTTCGGTCATCTTATCTAAAATGAATCGCGTGTAGTTCGGATTCATGGTGACTCGTGTAGTTCGGTCATCTTATTGAGGTAGTAATCTCGTGTGGTTTCGGATTACTAAGGCTCGTGTAGTTCGGCCAACCACGATGTTGTGAAGATAGTAATCTCGTGTGGGTTCGGATTACTAAGGCTCGTGTAGTTCGGCCAATCTTCATTGTGGTGTTTCGTATTCGGTAATGGGTTAAGGGGTTAACGTTATTCATTTTATATTGTTATATATATTAATCTAATGATGTTGTAGCTAACCCTCCGGGTGTAGCTTATTGGCGTTGTTCACATCGTTGTTGGTGAACTTATACCTTGTTGATATCTTTAGCTTGTTGCTTAGAGATCGTACGGTATGCTTAATGTAGTTGCCTTATACATGGATGCTTCGGTATACGGTATTTGATATTAGTGTGGCGTGTCCATTTTATACATATATATGTCTGTAGTATATTATCATTCATTAAGCGTTAGCTTACCCTCTCGTTGTTGCTATTTTTATAGGATCGCATGCTTGGCGGCTCAGGTAAGCTTGGGGATTAGAGATCTTGCCTAGGTTGCTAAGAAGATCTTGCTTTTGTATTCGATTAGGATTTGGGTAGCGTAGTCCCAAATCACCATGCTCGATTTTGGTTGGAAACTAAACTAGTCGGGTCGTGTATGTCCGTTTGGACAATTAATCAATGTATTAAATGTTTTAAGGTTTATTAAACCTTCTATTGTATTAAAGATGTTTATGGAAACACAATTGGGACCTAAAGTATTATTTAACGCCTATTAAAAGGAAAAAAATTTATGGGCCGGTCTTAATACGGGTTGGGTTGTTACAGGAAACTTTCCAAAAATAGTAACTTTTCAAAAATAGAACTCTTTAGTAAACCATCACTACGAAAATAGGTTGCTATACTTATAAGTATACTTATATCTGATCATACGTTCTATCTCTAGGTTGAGATCTCGATCACGTCTGTCCGTTCAATTCATTCCTTTGTGGATTAACTCTTCTGTGCTATTAAGTTGAACTCATAGCCCCGCTTTTACATATTTTATTGAATTTTACAAATCTTGGGGTGAGACACATCCTTGCTTTTAAATGATTTACAATTTAGACACAAGTGCCTAAACTTTTTGATATGCAACCTCGTGAGACTTTTGTTAACTTGTATTGATTGTATTCTTACATGCAAATCCCCACCATAATATCGTTAATTGTTGGAATTGAAATGTTGCAAGCTTAATTATTGTGAGTTGGCCTATTGAGAGTGACGTCTCTACCCGTTGGCCTATTGTCAAGGGGGTACATAATAATGATTACCGACACCCTTACAGTGTCAGGGGTGAATGTTTAGCTCGATATTATAACTCATGGCATATTGAATATTTTGATGTTTTAAACTAAATCTTGTGGTCTAAAACTTATTATGATTATTAAACCTATGATGTTCACTCAACCATTGTGTTGACATTTTAAGCATGTTTGTCTCAGGTGAAGATTAGCTTATGAGCTGCCTTATGTTGCTTTGCTAGCTGATGCATTGAAGTCCACATATTTATGTCTTAGCATTGTTAAACAATTATTAAGTACATTTGGGTTTAACATGTAAACATTATTTCGTTTCTGCTACAATACAATTATTATTTTAATGAAACGTCTCATTTAGAGTCGTTCTCGCTCATATACTTATGTTGTGATATTGTGAAGTCATATTTACCCCCGGTCCTATTTGGGGGTATGACAGTAGATGTGCTGGTGTTAGAGTGCGTACCTTTCTGATATTGGTCGCGGATCACGGGGCCATGATCCAGTCGAAGTGGTGGAGAGTTGTAAGACCCTGATTAGAAAATCAGGCAGGGGTGCCGTGCCGTATTTCTGCGCGCTGCGCAAACGCGCGGGCAGACCTCGGGCTATTTCGCAATTTTGCCTGTGACGAGTTTAAGGCTAGTGACCAGATCTGGAAACCTCATTTCCATCTACTAAACATTCTTGAGAGCTCCCAATTCTAGTGTGAGAAAGGTCTTGAGAGAGAGCTCTAACTGAAGAAGGAGATGGTGGTTTCTACCCAAATTGGAGTTCTTCCTTGTTGTATCTACAACTAGGCTCTTGTAGTTGAGGTAAACTCTTAATCCAAATTATGGTGTTCAATTTATGAAACTAGGGTTAGGGTTAGGGTTTGGGTTGGTATTGTGATGTAAACCTCATTTCCTTTGAAATTTGGGGGGTTTTGGTGTAAGTTTGGGTGTATAAACCCTAATGTTATGGGTTTAGGGTTTGGTGACGAATTTGGGAATTTTAGTCTTGGATATTGGGTGTGAATCGCTAGTACCTTGTTTGTTGTTGTATAAGATGTTCATAAGAAGATGTGTTGGGTCAATTTGGATGATGACTTAAAATGGGTCAAATTAGGGTTCATGACTTGATTTTTAGAAATAAAAGTACATAAGTACTTGGTGTTGATTAATTATGTTAAATTGGTGTATTAGGACCAAAATCACTAGCCATTAGTGATTATAGGTGTTTTTGACTTGTGTTAAATTGGGTCAAGTATCTTTTGGATCAAATGTGGTGTTGTCACTAGTTTTTGTTAAATTGGTATTTAAGTACTTGTGTTTAGTGTTAATGGGGGTCTTTTGAAGTTAATCACTTGTGAGAAGTGATTTCTGGGTCAAACTAGTGTTTAACACATAATTTGGTGAAATAAGTACTTGAGTACTTGATTTAATTGTTTAATTGGTGTTTGGGAACTTAATCACTAGTAATAAGTTGTCTTGGTTTGGTTAGTTAAGTACAATTAAGGCTAGAATTGTACTTATTAGATCGGGTTGAAATTGTCATCGTAGTGGTGATTTAGTTGGGTCCATTTAGGTGACTAAATGGGCGAGTTTTTGGTGAGCAATATGGAAACCCTAGGCTAAGGGTGTTGGTGTCAGATTCTCTTATAGAGAATGGATGTGTATGTGTTTGTGTGCTTATATTTATATAGGTGATTACTTGTTTGGATACAGTGGCGATTGTGTGACGCCCCGTACAAAACCATCATGTACGAATCGTCAACAACAGGTCCATTACACGGCATAATACTACATGCTGTTTTAAAACAAGTTTTGCATTCAAAAAGGATAACGTTTTACAAAAGATAACGTGACACAAAGGTCGTTACAAGCCATTATTCACATAACATAAGTTGTGAATGCAAGATAAAAGTTCCATTATTGAGACATCTCTAAGTAATCCAGCGGAAGTCTAACACAGCGAGTCTGTAACAGCAAGTCTAAAACACCAAGACAACAAGTCTAACAGCGGAAGCAACAACGTCTAAGCACCTGAGAAATACACGCTTAAAAAGGTCAACACGAATATTGGTGAGCTATAGTTTGTATTTAGTAATGTAATGTAGACCACGAGATTTCGTATTCACAACAGTATGAAAAGTATATGCTTATCCGTGGGCACCCGGTATCTAACTTAACGTAATAATAATACCCCCTAAAAGTACACTTGTGTAAGACCCTAATCTTCATTGTACAGCAGAATAAATAGAGTACATAAAGTGTGGGAATGATTGTGCAGTTAAACAGAAGACAGAGAGTGATCTGGGCTGGGTGCGCTCAGCGCACACATAGGGGTGCGCGTGGCGCACTCGTCACTGTAGCCGGGTTCTGCTTGTTTTAATTAGATATTTTGATGGGCTTTTTGGTAATTTCACTTGTGGACGAGTTGGAGGCCAGTAGGTCAGATCTTGGGGTGTCATTCACTCCATTTCCAACAACCTCATCCTATCCACTTCAATTTTAGAGAGAGAGAGAGTGTGAGATTCTTGTGTGAGAAAGCTCAAGCAAAGGAAGAAGGAGCTAGTTTTGAGTCTTAGCTCGAGTTATAAAGTTGTTCATCTCTTCTCTAGCTACGTTTTGGTTGTAGTGGTATGTTCTAACTTTAACTTCCTTACTTTGATTTTGTGTAAGGGTTAGGGTTTGGGATAGTGATGAACATAAAACCCATATTTAATGATTTTGGGTGTTCTTGGGTAAGTTGGAGTCATGAAGACTCAATGGTGACTAACCTTGGGTTTCAAAATGTTAATTGATGTTTATGAGTTCTAATTGGTTAGTTAATCACTAGCACACTTAGTTAATTAGTAAATGGGTGTTAGATGGGTTAGTAGATAACCCGAAATGGGTGTGTTGACTTTAAATTAGTCAAAGGGCTAATGATTGACCTAATTGGGAAATATGGGTATGAAATACCCTAATTGTGTAATGGTTAGTGTTGTTGGACCTTAATCACTAGCTTTTAAGTGATTAATGATGGTCTTGACCCTTAAAGGGCGGTTTTGGTGAAAATGGGGCATTTAATGCATTTAAGTCATTAAATGCACATAAGTGAAATTGTTGGTATTTAGTCCAACTAGTTATGTGTGTTGATTGAAGTACTTATTATATTAGGTACTTTGCTTTGAAGCTTGAGGAAGTATAAAACCGTCACCAAATCTTTAAAGGTGAGTGGAATGATTATATGCATATGTATGTAATGTATTTATTTGTATGCTATGGTATGAACCAAAGAGCCGGTAGTGCCATAGTATGTGCGAGCGTGCTATGATGTGAACCAAAGAGCCGGTAGCGTCATAGTACGTGTGTTATAGTGTGAACCAAAGAGCCGGTAGCGCTATAGTACGATTTGTTAGGGTGTGAACCAAAGAGCCGATAGCACCTTAGCGTTGTTAGAGTGTGAACCAAAGAGCCGGTAGCACTCTAGCGTGAGTATGACTCGAGTTGTGATGTGAACCAAAGAGCCGGTAGCATCATGACAAATGCGTATGGTGTGAACCAAAGAGCCGGTAGAACCATGACGCGAGATTGGTTAACCATGGTTGTGTATTGTTTTGTAGCATATTATATTATGTCGATTATATGTTATTGATTACGCTAGTAGGGGTTTGTTGGAGATTATTAGCTTTGTACTTGAGATGGTATGCTAATTGTATTGCTAGCGTGTATGCGGTAAATGTGTAAGTGATTGCAAGTAGGTATATTATATATATATGGGTATAATTATTGCATTCACTAAGCTTTGCTTACCCTCTCATTGTTTATCTTTTTATAGGCTCCGGCGTTGACAAGGGTAAGGGCCTTCGGTTGGATTAGAGATCCCGCTTGTTGTTTAGGGGACGCTTTTGGGATGTGATATCTTTTGGAGTTTGACCGATACTTGGGTAGTTTAACCCCAAACACCATGCTCATAGTGTCGTTTGGAAATTAAACTAATGTGGTCGAAACTCATGATTTGTACGAAACTCGTAAAACGGCCGATGTGGGCCCCGTTTTGTAAAACTCATTTTATGTTTGAATCGTATGAGTTTTTCATATTAGAACATGTTGTGAAAAGCGTTTCGTCTAATTATGTCGGGAAGTGGGAGATCTTTATTTGAAAATTTGCAAAACCGGACAGAACTGAATTGGGGCATGTGCGCGTCGTGCACCCTATGGTGGTGCGAGTGGCGCACTCCACTGTTGTAAAAAAAAAAAATTTGTTTCACGTAATCGGTTGGTTATTGGTTTGGGTTGTTACAACTTGGCGAGTGCGTATGTCCTCGAAGTATCAAACACCCATTAAATGCTAGCACGACTAGCCCGAGTGGGGATGTCAAATCCTATGGATCCATATCTAATATTCGCGTTCACCGGTTCAAAAACCAATGAATAAACGTTATCGTGCTAAGAGGAAATTTACGCCGTTATATCACCCACACACATGTAAATTTTAAGTACTCGTGTCTAGTATGTAAAACATAAAAAGTGCATGTATTCTCAGTCCCAAAAATAGCTAAAGTAAAAAAGGAAGCTATAACTCACAGTGAATGTGCGGTAAAGTCGATAGGAAAAGTATGCAAGTAGTAAGTCGGTCCGAAAGGTCGTCAATCTAAGTCAAAGGTTACTAAGTCCGTATATTGTCCCAAAAGGTTTAAAAGTACGTAAGTAAAGTCCTAAACATCATCATCGTCATCATCATTCGTAAAAGATAAAGTAAGTTTTCAAAAAGAAAAGAGATAGAAACAAAAGGCTGATTTCGGACAGCTGCTACGACCTCTATAAAAAACGAAAAGACATGTGGTCAGTGGCCAAGACTCCTTATGTGCGTCCTCTATCCGTTATCCAATTTTCAGAACCTAACTCATCTTTGTTTGACCCTGGCGACGGTTTAAGTGCGAGTAGGTCAGAATTTTCAGCACGTCGTTACAAAGGCGTAGTGACTTTTGGAAGGCTATAAATCCTAAACCGTATATCGGATTTAGGCGAGGCCTAAATGAAAAGTCATCTAATCGAAACCAACTATCTTAAAATCAATTTCTAGAAGTCCAAGAGTCTGATCAGACCCCGAAAAATAGAAAACAAGTGCTCCGGTGGGTTTCTTGGTGCTTGATGCTCATCACGGTTCTCATCCTTGATGCGTGTAAGCTTCAAGTGTACAACTCTTTGATGTTTTAGCATCACTTTGACCAAGTTTCAACCATAAAAACACAACTAAGAGTAAAAGCTATCATTCTACAAGTTTTAAACATCAAGGTTGCCTCGCATAAACCCAATAAAGCTTCAACCTTTGTCCTTTTTACACAAGTTTATGCATCTTCTTCATATAAGATGATGAAGACTTAATCTTTATCATCAAAACAATCACAAAAAGGTTCTAAGTAAGTGAGATCTACAATAATAACTTAGATCTCAACTATTAAGAAAACCCTAAGCTAGAAAACTTGGATCTTTACAAGATTAATGAGACCATAAGTTAAAAAGCTAAGATCTAATGAAAGTAATGAGACCATAAGCTAAAAAGCTAAGATCTTTAACAAAATAATGAAACCCTAAGCTAGAAAGCTTGGATCTTTAATGTTCTTAAAGATCCTTAAAGCAAAAGACTAGATCTTCAAGTTACATGAAGATCATAAACACAAGTTTTGATCTTTATAACAAAATAAAGAAATCATAAGCTAGAAAACCTAAATCTAACAAGTAAATGAAGATTCAAATCTAGAAAGCTTGAATCTTTCATGTTCTTGAAGGATTCAAACCCAAGTTTGAATCTACAAGATATAACAAGATCAAAAAGCTAAAAAGCTAGATCCTTTAATGATGATGATGATGTCGACATTGAGAAGAGAAGAAGAAGAAGAAGAAGAAAATTTAAAACTTACACTTTTTAGAGTGAGAAAGACTAGAGAGAGGATTAGAGAGTAAGTGTGTGTAATTTGTGAATGAGATCAAGTGTGAAATGTGAGGAATTAGCATGGTATTTATAGGAGGTGATGGGGTGGCATGGTGGTGGTGACCGTCGACCATGGGGGGATAAGGGGTACAAACTTTTGCTTTTTGGTTAATGGTTGTCTAAAGTTGGTGCTTATGTTGGGATCCCATGCAACAATTGTGATTATGGTTAACAAAAATGCTAGTATGTTCCCTCTAATAAATGGGCATTTGTCTTACATTTATATGGATCCTAAACTTATTAAAATTGGGCTAATTAAATAGTCCATTAGCTAGAGTAGCGTGGGCTTGAGTCCAACAAGGTAGAAAGTCCAACAAGACTAACTAGTGAGCATAAGTAAATTACTAAGCGTAATTAAGCAACCAAAAGCCCAAGTAATTGTTATTATAAAATAACAATTAGTATTACGTAGTCATAATATTCCAATTATGACCAAAGTCAAACGTGTATCAAAATACATAGCTCGTTCAAAACGTCAAGTGACACTAACGGTCGTAAAAGTATTCGGGGATCAAGTTAAGTAACTACGTACTTAATGGCATGTTGTATGGTAGAAACGAAAGTAATTAAACATGAAATAAGATCCCACAATATAATATAGCTTGTTTCGCAGAAAGTAACAAGCACAAAAGTAAGTTAAAAAAGTCGGGTCGTTACATTACCCACCTGTTAATGAAATTTCGTCCCAAAATTTTAAGCTGAGGTAGACGGTAGAGTTGTGAAGAGGTGAGGATACTTCTGCATCATCTGATCCTCTCGCTCCCAAGTAAACTCGGGTCCTCGTCTAGCATTCCAATGAACTCGGACAATTGGAATCTTATTGCGTTTCAAGGTCGTGACCTCACGGTCCATAATTTCAATAGGTTCTTCCACGAAGTGGAGTTTGTCATCAATCATAAGCTCCTCGAGTAGTATGACAAGTTCTGGTTCAGCAAGACATTTCTTCAGATTCGATACGTGGAAAGTAGGATGAACTGTACTCAACTGAGTCGGAAGATCCAAACGGTAAGCAACGGGTCCAACACGATCCAAGACTTCAAAAGGACCAATATATCGCGGATTCAGCTTCCACGCTTTTCGAAATGGATTACACCTTTTCAAGGTGCGACCTTCAACATCACCCGGTCACCTACTTGGAATTCACGATCTTTACGCTTAAGATCGGCATAGCTCGTTTGACGATTGCTGGCAGTCTTGAGCCTCGCTTGAATTTGGACAATATTCTCGGTTTTTTCATGGACTAGTTCGGGTCCGGTGATTTGCTTTTCACCTAATTCGGCCCAACAGATAGGAGAACGACATCTTCAGCCATATAAGGCTTCGAAAGGTGCGGCCTTAATGCTTGCGTGATAACTATTATTGTAAGAGAATTCGGCTAGTGGCAAATGCTTCTCCCAAGCCTTTCCGAAGTCAATTACATAAGCACACAACATGTCCTCCAGGGTTTGAATCGTGCATTCGCTCTGTCCGTCGATTTGCGAGTGATACGCAGTACTCATGTCCAAACGTGTTCCCAAAGCTTCTTGTAAAGAACTCCAAAATCTAGAAGCGAAACGGGCATCTCGGTCTGAAATAATCGATAAGGGTACACCGTGTCGAGATACAACTTCCAGTATGTATAATTGCGCGAGTTTCTCCATCGTATCAATTTCCTTCATGGTTAGGAAGTGAGCAGATTTGGTAAGACGGTCAACGATAACCCAGATGGTATCATAACCGCCTACCGTCTTCGGTAGCTTCATGATGAAGTCCATTGTTATTCGTTCCACTTCCATTGCGGGATTTCGGGTTGCTGAAGTAATCCGGATGGCTTCTGATGTTCGGCTTTGATCTTAGAAGAAGTTAAACACTTTTCGACGTAAGTCGCAACATCCTTCTTGAGGTTTGGTCACCAATATTGAACCTTGAGGTCGTGGTACATCTTACCAGCTCCTGGATGAATCGAATACCTTGATTTGTGGGCTTCGTCTAGAATTAGACTTCGTAAATCCCCATAACTAGGCACCCAGATTCTTTCGGCAAAGTATTGGAGTCCAGTATCCTTGACCTCGAATCGAGAAACGAGAATGTTCAAATGCTCTTGAGCAATATTCTTCTCCTTGAGAGCTTCCTCTTGAGCTACACGGATTTGGCTATTGAGATTCGTGTGAATGGTGATGTTCAAGGCTCGAACACGAAGTGGTACCATTCTTTCCTTTCGGCTCAAGGCACCAGCTACAACATTTGCCTTGCCAGGGTGGTAAAGAAGTTCACAATCATAGTCGTTCAATGTCTCGATCCACCGACGCTGTCGCATATTCAATTTCTTCTGATAGTATATGTGTTAGAGGCTTTTGTGATCGGTGAAGATAGTACTCTTGGTTCGATACGGATAGTGTCTCCACAGTTTGAGTGCAAAGACAACGGCTCCAAGCTCAAGATCGTGAGTAGTGTAGTTTCACTCGTTAGTTGTCGAGAGGCGTAAGCAATAACCTTCTTCAATTTCATCAATACACACCCAAAACCTTGTCGGGAGGTATCGCAATACACAACGAAATCATCACTGCCTTCGGGAAGGGACAGAATAGGAGCGGTGGTTAACTTCTGCTTCAGGGTTTGGAATGCCGACTCTTGCTTGGTTTCTGATAATGCTAAAAACAAACATATATTTCATAGCATTATCCTTCAAGAAAGACAAGCTTTTAGTTGCAATTGTTCTATTTACAAGTGATATTCGTTTAAATTATAAAAGGTGAAGACAAAAGACAGATTCGATGATTTGAAGACGCAAATGACCAAAAAGCTAAAAAGAACAAAGTACAATCAAAGTGGTTCAAATTATTGATTAGAAACGTCTCGAAATTACAAGAGTACATGACGCAAAACGCAAAGTACAAGATATTAAATTGTACGCAAGGACGTTCGAAAATCCGGAACCGGCACCAGAGTCAACTCTCAACGCTCGACGCAACGGACTAAAAATTATAAGTCAACTATGCACATGAATATAATATAATATATAATTAATTCTTAAAATTATTTATATATTATATTATTTAATAAAACCGTCGGCAAGAAGAAAACAATCGAATGTGAGCTGGAATCCCAGGCCATGCGATCCCATGGCCAGCAAGAACAATCTCCATGCGATCGCATGGCAGCAAATATCTAGCCACATCTATAAATTTCGCAGTTTTTGGTCGAACTTAACACATCTTTTTCTATCCTCTCTATCTCTCAGGATATATATATATATATATATATATATATATATATATATATATATATATATATATATATATATATATATATATATATATATATATATATATATATATATATATATATATATATTATAATTTTAATTTTAATTTTAATTTTAATTTTAATAATAATAAAGGTATGTTAGCGAATGTTGTAAGGGTGTAAGTCAAAATTCTGTCCGTGTAACGCTACGCTATTATTAATCATTGTAAGTTATGTTCAACCTTTTTAAATTAATGTCTCGTAGCTAAGTTATTATTATGCTTATTTAAGCCGAAGTAATCATGATGTTGGGCTAAATATTAAAGACGGGGTAATTGAGCTTTGAACCATAATTGGGGTTTGGACAAAAGAATGACACTTGTGGAAACTAGACTATGGGCTATTAATGGGCTTTATATTTGTTTAATTAAATGATAGTTTGTTAATTTAATATAAAGATTTACAATTGGATGTACCTATAATGTAACATCCCGCGTTTTTGCGTTAAATTTATTTTTAACACTGCTTTTTTTTTATAAATAATATCTTTCGTTATTTAATTTCGTATTTTCCGTTGACTAACGTTCATAATATTCCCGTTATTTAATTATAACATAACTCGTTTACTCTAGCGTTTTAAAATATTCGCTCGGTTAATTCCCGCACCCGCTTTGAAACTTGAGGGACTAAACTTGCCAAGTGGGCAAAAATTTGACTAGGTCAAATAGTCAAAGTGGCCTTCTCCTCCATCCATTCCACCTCCCTCATTCTTGCTACTTCCATGTTTTCTCTCAAACCCCAACATCAAAGATTTATCATCTAAATTCAATCAAGGAAGTTCATCACAAAACAAATTACATATTCGTGATCCTCTCTTCATCCTCTACATTTTGGTACCAACTTCATCTCGTTTGGGTAACGTTTCTAAAACACTAAATTTCTCTAAATTCATTTTATATACTTGAAATGGTGTTAGTTAGTGTCTATGGCTCGTGTCTAGCATGAATACATGTTTTGTTTGCTCGATTTGTAGTTTTGAGTAACTAGTTTGAACATTTGAAATGGGTGTGCTTAATCTTGAGTTTTGGGTGATTAAATGTTGTTAAATTGTTAAAGTTCATGTTTTAATTGTGTTACTAGTATCACTAGCTTCAATTTGATGTGTAGGTTGCTTGAGAAAACTCCATAAACTCGATTATTGGTTTTGGTGGATTTGGGTTAGGGTTTGATGAACTTGAAATGGAATTTTGATGCTTTGAATGCCATGAAATGTTATTAGTTAGTGATTAGCTGTATTGTATGTTTCATTACCTTCAAAACGGCATATCATGTGTGTGAATTGCATTCCCAAATCTTGAAATGCGTTCTATGAACTTGAAACTTCGATTTTGAATATTTAACGATCATTTATTGAGGTTTTCATTGTTGTTAATGATGGAATTGATTCATGAAATGTGTTTAGTTGTTTTCCTTGTCAAAATACCTTTCCGATGATATAAGATACATGCTTTGGTTGTTTGCGGGTCATAAATGGTGATTGGTTGAAGTTAGGTTAGTGCATAAAACTTAAAAACTGCCAGTTTTCTCTGCACAGGTAATGGCGCGGCGCGCCATATACCCGCGCGGCGCGCCAAAGTAGGCTGTCTAACTTTGTCCGTTTTTGGAAAATGTTTGCTATGCTACGCACCTCCGATTCACATGAAACTTGGCCAACATGCTCATATATGATTTCTAAGCTCGGAAAAATAGTTCGGGACCCGACCCGAACGTGTTGACTTTTCGTTGACTTTGACCGACCGAAGTTCGACTTTTTGTCAAACTTAATCAAATGATTGATCAATCTTCCTAACTTGTTTCTATACTTGTATCTTGCATGAAACTTGACAAATTGATTCACATGCTATATTTAATCGAGTCGTAACGAGCCATAGGACTAATTGAACACATTTCACCCGACCTTGTGTCGTAACCGGTTAATTGATACAACTTACTTGTTTAGGTCAAGGCTAAGCAACTTTTATGCACACGTTTACTTTGTGAAGTACTGTTATACTCGTGCACTCGAGGTGAGATTATAGTCCCACCTTTTCAACAACTTTTTATACTTTTAAATTGTGGGCTGAGAAATATATACTTTGTTACATTTTGTACTACTTACTTTTATACTTTGAACACAAGTACGATGAAACAAACATTCCACAGCGAGTTAGAACAAAAATCCTCAATTCGATTATCATTAGTTACACTTGCAGGGTGTAAGCGAGAACTTATATTGTGTGGCCATACGGGTTTGACAAACCCTCATTCAAACGGTTCGCTACCGTTTACGAATGGAATATATTTTCGAGAAACAGTGTATGTTCTAACACTATTGTGATGGGGTTCTATGGAAGGAATGTTAAGCATTGATAATTGGGTGCTCGCGAACAAACTTTTGGAATGCAACTTTTGGATGATCAATTTTATGGAGATATTAAATCTTGTGGTTCAAAAATAACGTTTATTACTACATCTATGATTTCACCAACATTTTTCGTTGACAGTTTTCTATATGTTTCTCAGGTTCATACTTGGCTACTTGATACATGCTTCCGCACACTTTGATTACTTGCTTGGAGTCAAGCATACATGCATACGCTAGGGATAGCGCTTTTGGATTCAAACTTTAAGCATACATACTTTCGCTATTTATAGCAAACCGTGATTTCAAACTAATTATGTCGCAAGTTATTTCATTTACACTTTATAACTTTTGTACACTTAAACTCCTTGTCGATCTGTTTGGTAAAATAAACTTTGTAAGTCTTGTACGTTTCAAATGAATGCGACATAATTTTGGTCAAACGCGTCTCATATAGAGACTATGACCACGCAACGGGACCTAAGTTAACGGCGCAGTCAATGAAGATTTTGTCAGGTCGCTACAGATGGTATCAGAGCGTTGGTTGTAGAGAACTAGGATATGCATTAGTGTGTCTGAGTCGTTAGGACGCATTAGTGAATCTAGACTACAACCGGATAGTTAACCATTGCATTCTGACATGCATTTGCTATAGATAGCACTTACTTGACTACTTGTGCATTATACTTGAATCATTCTTAGGCAACCTTCTTAATGGTACCAAACTTTCACCATACGAATCCGTATTCTGCCATTTTCTAGTAACACACGTAAATTCGAGATTCATACGCGCAAGGATGACGACGACTTCATTAGTCACACTTGTTCGGGAACTCTGTCTCCCAGATTGTTATTCGCCACCGTATCAACTTACTATCGGTGTTACACCGGTGTTCCTTACTATCTACCACTTCTTGTTACTACCATCACTACTCTAGGTGAGTATCATCATCACTATTTATCATTACGGTTGCGTACTATTCGTTATCATGATTCGTTACACTTCTCGTACCGGAATACATTATTGTTTGACTTGAACCGCTTTGACGTGAACAAACATTTATACACTTCCCTAGGGGAACGCCTCTTTAGAGTTGCACTAATTCTTTCGATTAATACTAGTCACGTTAGAGACGTCGTTACACTTTGTTCATTTTAAAACTTCACGATTTCACGAACTTGAATCTATGGAGTGATGTGGGAATGGAGGTATGAGTTAGCGTAATATAACGACACTCGATCAACGTGGTTATATTACAGTAAGCCATACCAAAGTTCTAATGACTCGTGATGGTAATTGGACTCGATCAACCTAATCACCACCATGTGCCATGTACATGATTTCATTTTTCTTGTTTGAACATCCGACAACTCCGAGAATACTGATAACAACCATACCCGGGACACATCGTCGATTATTGTCGAACCATATTTATGCTTCCAAATGAATGGCAAATTCTTTCAACATCAGACGTATGTTACACGTGTATACTATCTCGTTTTCGCACAGTTTTATCGACGAACTACAAACTGCTTTGTATGCTCACATCAAGGAGGAAACTTCCCTCGCCTTACACTTGTACTTCTGTATAAGGAAATCTTTTATCTAAATTCTCAATAGAGGGATAGACTCTTCACGTTATACTAGTATTCACCACAAGGGTGAATAGTCCTAATGAACGTTTTTCAGCAACCGATAAGAAACTTGTCTCAACAAACATTTTCAAGTCCTAACAAACTTGTTCGAATATACCTTACAGAAATGTACCTAGTCTCGGATCGAGATCCTCGTTTCACTTCTAGATTTTGGAGTGCCTCACAAAAAGTCTCGGGACCACGTTTAGACATGAGTACCGCACATCAACCACAAACCGACGAACAAAGCAAATGTACGATTCAAACCTTGGAAACCGTAATACGAGTTTGTGTTATCAACTTCAAAATTTCTTGAGAAAAGTCTTTGCCTTTAACCAAATTCTCTTACAACGATGGTTATCATTCAAGTCTTAACGTCACACCTTTTGAAATCTTATATGACCGGAAATGTCATTCTCCTTTTGTAGAACCAAGTAAATGATAATCAAGTCACCGAACCTGGACTCATTCATGGAGTAACCGTTAAAATCCTTCTAATCCGAGAAAGGCTCGAGACGGCCCATAGTTGCCAAAGGAGCTATGCCAATGTTAGATGTAAACCTTTCGAATTCCATGTGGAAAACCGCGTAACGTTAAAAGTCGCACCTTGAAAAAAAAAGTGTAGTTCATTTTGGAAACGTAGAAAGCTAAATCCGCGAAATTTTTAATCCTTTTGAAATCTTGGGGCGTGTTGTGCCCATTGCTTACCGTTTCGAACTTCCGACTCAAACAAATTCCGTTCATCCTACATTCTGTGTATCAAACTTAAAGGTGTGTCTTGCGAAACAAGAACTTGTTATCCTCTTCGATGAACTTACTATCAACGATAAACTTCACTTTCTAGGAGGACCGGTTGAAACTATAAATCGTGAAACCAAACTTTAAAACAATGTAAAAATCCCGACTGTCAAAGTTCGTTGAAATGCCCAAGGAAGTACCTTCACGTAACCGTAGAATTTGCAACGCAAGGTTTCAAAGAAGAAACAACAACCACTACTTCCAACTAAATTTCGGGAAGAAATTTCTTTTAAGGTGTAGGTAATGTAACATCCCGCGTTTTTGCGTTAAATTTATTTTTAACACTGCTTTTTTTTTTAAATAATATCTTTCGTTATTTAATTTCGTATTTTCCATTGACTAACGTTCATAATATTCCCGTTATTTAATTATAACATCACTCGTTTACTCTAGCGTTTTAAAATATTCGCTCGGTTAATTTCCGCACCCGCTTTGAAACTTGAGGGACTAAACTTGCCAAGTGGGCAAAAATTTGACTAGGTCAAATAGTCAAAGTGGCCTTCTCCTCCATCCATTCCACCTCCCTCATTCTTGCTACTTCCATGTTTTCTCTCAAACCCCAACATCAAAGATTTATCATCTAAATTCAATCAAGGAAGTTCATCACAAAACAAATTACATATTCGTGATCCTCTCTTCATCCTCTACATTTTGGTACCAACTTCATCTCATTTGGGTTACGTTTCTAAAACACTAAATTTCTCTAAATTCATTTTATATACTTGAAATGGTGTTAGTTAGTGTCTATGGCTCGTGTCTAGCATGAATACATGTTTTGTTTGCTCGATTTGTAGTTTTGAGTAACTAGTTTGAACATTTGAAATGGGTGTGCTTAATCTTGAGTTTTTGGTGATTAAATGTTGTTAAATTGTTAAAGTTCATGTTTTAATTGTGTTACTAGTATCACTAGCTTCAATTTGATGTGTAGGTTGCTTGAGAAAACTCCATAAACTCGATTATTGGTTTTGGTTGATTTGGGTTAGGGTTTGATGAACTTGAAATGGAATTTTGATGCTTTGAATGCCATGAAATGTTATTAGTTAGTTATTAGTTGTATTGTATGTTTCATTACCTTCAAAACGGCATATCATGTGTGTGAATTGCATTCCCGAATCTTGAAATGCGTTCTATGAACTTGAAACTTCGATTTTGAATATTTAACGATCATTTATTGAGGTTTTCATTGTTGTTAATGATAGAATTGATTCATGAAATGTGTTTAGTTGTTTTCCTTGTCAAAATACCTTTCCGATGATATAAGATACATGCTTTGGTTGTTTACGGGTCATAAATGGTGATTGATTGAAGTTAGGTTCGTGCATAAAACTTAAAAACTGCCAGTTTTCTCTGCACAGGTAATGGCGCGGCGCGCCATATACCCGCGCGGCGCGCCAAAGTAGGCTGTCTAACTTTGTCCGTTTTTGGAAAATGTTTGCTATGCTACGCACCTCCGATTCACATGAAACTTGGCCAACATGCTCATATATGATTTCTAAGCTCGGAAAAATAGTTCGGGACCCGACCCGAACGTGTTGACTTTTCGTTGACTTTGACCGACCGAAGTTCGACTTTTTGTCAAACTTAACCAAATGATTGTGCAATCTTCCTAACTTGTTTCTATACTTGTATCTTGCATGAAACTTGACAAATTGATTCACATGCTATATTTAATCGAGTCTAACGAGCCATAGGACTAATTGAACACATTTCACCCGACCTTGTGTCGTAACCGGTTAATTGATAAAACTTACTTGTTTAGGTCAAGGCTAAGCAACTTTCATGCACACGTTTACTTTGTGAAGTACTTTTATACTCGTGCACTCGAGGTGAGATCATAGTCCCACCTTTTCAACAACTTTTTATACTTTTAAATTATGGGCTGAGAAATATATACTTTGTTACATTTTGTACTACTTACTTTTATACTTTGAACACAAGTACGATGAAACAAACATTCCACATCGAGTTAGAACAAAAATCCTCAATTCGATTATCATTAGTTACACTTGCAGGGTGTAAGCGAGAACTTATATTGTGTGGCCATACGGGTTTGACAAACCCTCATTTAAACGGTTCGCTACCGTTTACGAATGGAATATATTTTCGAGAAACAGTGTATGTTCTAACACTATTGTGATGGGGTTCTATGGAAGGAATGTTAAGCATTGATAATTGGGTGCTCGCGAACAAACTTTTGGAATGCAACTTTTGGATGATCAATTTTATGGAGATATTAAATCTTGTGGTTTAAAAATAACGTTTATTACTACATCTATGATTTCACCAACGTTTTTCGTTGACAGTTTTCTATATGTTTCTTAGGTTCATACTTGGCTACTTGATACATGCTCCCGCACACTTTGATTACTTGCTTGGAGTCAAGCATACATGCATACGCTAGGGATAGCGCTTTTGGATTCAAACTTTAAGCATACATACTTTCGCTATTTATAGCAAACCGTGATTTCAAACTAATTATGTCGCAATTTATTTCATTTACACTTTATAACTTTTGTACACTTAAACTCCTTGTCGATCTGTTTGGTAAAATAAACTTTGTAAGTCTTGTACGTTTCAAATGAATGCGACATAATTTTGGTCAAACGCGTCTCATATAGAGACTATGACCACGCAACGGGACCTAAGTTAACGGCGCCGTCAATGACGATTTTGTCGGGTCACTACATATAAATAACTATATACACTCGATCGGACACGATGGGCGGGATATTTATAAGTATTAATAATTGTTCATTTAACCGGACACGGGAATAAATTAATAGTCAATGGACTTATTAAAACAAGGGTGAATTATATACAAGGAAAATTGGTGTAACTATAGTTTAAGTCCCCAATTAGTTGGAATATTTGACTTTGGATATAAGAATAATTTGACGAGGACACTCGCACTTTATATTTATGACTGATGGACTGTTATGGACAAAAACCAGATGGACATATTGAATAATCCAGGACAAAGGACAATTAACCCATGGTAATAAACTAAAATCAACACGTCAAACATCATGATTACGAAAGTTTAAATAAGCATAATTCCATTATTTCATATTTAATTGCACTTTTAATTATCGTACTTTAATTTATTGTCATTTTAATTATCGTACTTTTTAATTATCGCAATTTTATTTATTGTCATTTTATTTATCGCACTTTAATTTATCGCAATTTTATTATTGTCATTTACTTTACGCTTTAAATTAAGTCTTTTATATTTTTAATATTTTACATTAGGTTTTAACTGCGACTAAAGTTTTAAAATTGACAAACCGGTCATTAAACGGTAAAAAACCCCCTTTTATAATAATAATACTACTTATATATATATTTATATATTTACAAATATAGTTTTAAAAATATAGCGTTAAACTTGGCTAGCTCCCTGTGGAACGAACCAGACTTACTAAAAACTACACTACTGTACGATTAGGTACACTGCCTATAAGTGTTGTAGCAAGGTTTAAGTATATCCACTCTATAAATAAATAAATAACTTGTGTAAAATTGTATCGTATTTAATAGTATTTTGTAGTAAAAATATAACTATTTCGTATACACCTCTACGCACATCAAGTATTTTTGGCGCCACTGCCGGGGAACTGCTTAAACGCCGGAAGCGAAACGCTATAAAAAAAAATTATTAAGTCTTAGTTTACTTTTGTAAAAATACGCTATTGTAAAAATACGTTTTAAATATTAAAAATACAAAAATATAAAAAATAAAAACAAAATATATATATTTTTAAGGATTGTTCAAAATTTATAAAGTATTTTTATTTCTATTTTAATTTTTAAGTTTTATTTAAGTTATTTAAATGTTTTATATAAATATAAAAACAGAAAAAAATATATAAAAACTCTCGGCCCGACACTCTAGCAGCCCAAATAATCTGGCCCAATTTTTTAATTCATGCGACCGCATGGATCCATAGACCAAAACTCATGCGACCGCATGAAGGGTTCTGACACGCCAGAATTGACCTGGTACATCATTAATTACGGAATATTAATTATTATTATTATAAACCCTAATTAGGGTTAATTATAATATTAATTATTTTAGTTTTTAGTTTTAATTTGTATTTTAAGTTTTATTTAGTTTTATTAAATATATAAACTTATTACTTTTATAAAATAAATAATATAAAAATAATATTTTTATAAAAAATTGTATTTTTATAACTTTAGTTTTATTTTTTCGTATCTTTTTATTAGTTTAATTCGTAAGTTGTATATTTTTTTCGTTCGTAATTAGTTTTAAGTGTAGTATTTTGCCGTAGTTATTTATATTTCTAGATTTTTAGGCTTTGCCGTAAAATCCCTTAAGTGCTTTTTCTTTAGATTAAGATTTAGGTGCTTTAGAATTTTGCGACGTCGTTTTATAAATTTTAGTACTTTTTAAGTTATTGCCGTTATGGATATAGTATTTTTTTAAGATTTAATACTTTTAGACGTAACTTTTAATTTTTAGTTTTTGGACTTTTAAGTTTCGACGAGCTACTTTCTTATTTTTATATTTCGACCTTTTATTTTTCGACGTTTTTCGACGCAATCTTTTTCTTTCTTATTTTTTGACGCTCTAGTTTTTAGGACATAGAATTTTCTATTTCTTCTCTAAAATTTTTTTAAAATTTCGACGAAAAATTATTTTAAGCGGTTAAATTGATAGACATCCAAAATTTTCTGGTTCGTAGTAATAGTTGGATTTGTTAGTGCCGAGTTGTGGGCTTCCGATTTAAAGGGTCATGGCTACCTGCTGCATCTATTGGCTATTCGAAACGTGGGCAAAATCAGAAAAGTCTATTAATTTGATAACTTATATAATTTTTTACTTTTATAACTAATAGGATATTCAGTGAATGCACCGAGCAAAACGTTCACCACCTTTTATACGTTCACCACCTGTAACTCGATCAAGACATCTAGCTAATATTGTCGCCGTTGATTTTTCTTTAGAATCGTCATCAAGTCGACCAAGTACTCCAATTCAAATTTCCGATAATCTATTTTTTGAACCAGACCTCACAATTGAGAATCCGGAGGATATTCAGGGACAATTCAGAGATACTGAACCACTAATCTTTCCTCCAAAACCACCAATCATTCAAATGGAGATTGTCGAGGAACAACCCATTAAATCAGAATCCTCTAGTGATTCAGATTCAAGAAATTCAATAATGGAGAATCTGGAACCTCTAAGTATGGAAGACCGAATGAGAGCTAAACGCACTGGCCAAGGTCACGCAATTACTCAACCAGACATTAATGCACCAGATTATGAAATCAAAGGACAAATCCTACACATGGTAACGAATCAATGCCAATTTAGTGGTGCGCCAAAGGAAGATCCAAATGAACATCTTCGAACCTTTAATAGGATCTGTACTCTATTTAAAATAAGAGAAGTTGAGGATGAACAAATCTATCTCATGTTATTTCCCTGGACTTTAAAGGGAGAAGCCAAAGATTGGTTAGAATCATTACCTGAAGGGACGATTGATACATGGGATATTTTAGTTGAAAAATTTCTTAAACAATTCTTTCCGGCATCTAAAGCCGTGAGACTTCAAGGAGAAATTGTTACGTTCACACAAAAGCCAAATGAAACTCTATATGAGGCGTGGACAAGATTTGGAAAGTTATTGAGAGGATGTCCGCAACATGGTTTAGACACTTATCAAATAGTACAAATATTCTACAAAGGATGCGACATCACTACAAGAAAAGATATTGATATAGCAGCTGGTGTTTATATTATGAAGAAAAGTGCAACTGAAGCTTACAAAATAATTGATAACACGGCTTCCCACTCACATGAGTGGCACCAAGAAAAAGATATCGTTAGATCATCTAAAGCAGCTAGAGCCGATTCTAGCCATGACTTTGATTCCATTTCTGCAAAGATAGATGCTGTCGAGAGATGAATGGAAAAGATGACTAAGGATATTCACTCAATACGAATTAGTTGTGAGCAGTGTGGAGGACCACATTCGACCAAAGATTGTCTCAGTATTGAACAAACAATGGAACAAAGAGAGAATGTTTCATATATAAACTAAAGGCCTGGAAATAATTATCAGAATAATTATCAACCGCCAAGACCAATCTACAATCAAAATCAGAATTATAACCGAAATGTTCCATAAAACAACCAACAAGGTCCTAGCAATCAACAAGTATCTAATAATACTTACAATCAGCAAAGACCTATTTTTCAAAACAAACCACCACAAACCGATGATAAAAAGCCAAATTTAGAAGACATGATGTCGAAGCTAGTTGAATCTCAAACGCAGTTTTTCACATCTCAGAAACAAACGAATGAACAAAATGCTCAAGCATTTAGAAATCAACAAGCTTCTATTAAAAATCTGAAACAAGAAGTAAGCAACCTAGCAAGATTGATAGGTGAAAGAAAACCAGGGAGTCTACCAAGTGATACAAATGCTAACACCCGGAATGAAATAGCTAAAGCCATTACCACGAGAAGTGGTATTACACTTAAACCACCTGAAATACCTGTAATTTCTGATGACTCTATTCCTACTCCACAAGAACCACAACCTGAGCAAGATAAGGAAACAAAAACGGTAGTTGAAAAGGTTAATGAAGATAACACAGTTAAGGCTAAACCTTATGTTAAACCATACCAACCACCACTTCCTTACCCGAGTAAAATCAGAAAAGAGAGACTTGAAGTCGAGCAATCCAAATTCTTGGATATGTTTAAACAAATAAATGTTAATCTTCCTTTCATTGATGTGATTTCAGGAATGCCTAGATATGCTAAATTTTTGAAAGATCTAATCACAAATAGAAAGAAAATGGAAGAACTCTCGGCTGTTACAATGAATGCTAATTGTTCTGCAATTATTGAATAAGATACCAGAAAAATTATCAGGTCCAGGAAGTTTCGTAATTCCATGTTTTCTGGGTAGTCTTAGTTCAATAGAAGCATTGGCAGACTTAGGTGCTAGTATAAATCTAATACCATATTCACTATACGCTAAACTAGACCTTGGAGAATTGAAACCAACACGAATAAGCATACAACTAACCGATTGATCAGTAAAATATCCTAGAGGGATAATGGAAAACATGCTAGTTAAAGTTGGTACTTTAGTATTTCCAGTAGATTTTGTTATTCTGGACATGGAAGAAGATTCTCGAGTTCCTCTCATATTAGGAAGACCATTCTTAAACACGGCTAAAGCAATAATAGACGTGTTTGGTAAGAAACTGACCCTAAGTATAGAGGACGAGAGTGTTACCTTTTCAGTTGATAGAGCCATGCAACAACCACAATCTGCAGATGATACATGTTATTATATTCAAACTATAGATTCACATGCAGAATTGTTAGAAGTATTTCCAGAATTACAAGGAACAGGAGAATGTTCTTTAGGAGAAGAAACTGAACTAATTGAAGAAGCTGAAATGTTAGCTACACTTATGGCTAATGGATATGAACCAACAACAGAAGAAATTCAAATGCTAAAAGAAGAAGACAGATATCGATATAAATCATTTATAGAAGAACCACAGACATTAGAGTTAAAGCCACTTCCAAACCATTTCGAATATGCTTATTTACCTAGTGAATCTGAATTACCTATAATAATATCATCTTCTCTTACTGAAAATGAAAAATCTCAACTCATTTCTGTGCTAAAGGCTCATAAACCAGCTATTGCATGGAAAATTCATGATATTAAAGGCATAAGTCCTTCGTATTGCACACTTAAAATCCTTACGGAAGAAGGTCATAAAATGTATGTGCAACGCCAACGAAGACTAAATCCTAATATGCAAGATGTTGTTAAGAAAGAAATTATTAAACTGCTAGATGCAGAATTAATTTATCCAATCTCTGATAGTCCATGGGTAAGCCCAGTTCAATGCGTACCTAGGAAGGGTGGCATGACTGTCATCACAAATGAGAAAAATGAGCTTATTCCTACTAGGACTGTAACATGATGGCGTTTTTGTATTGATTATAGAAACTTAAATGACGCCACTAGAAAAGATCACTTTCCCTTACCTTTCATTGATCAAATGTTGGAAAGATTTGCCGGAAATAGTTACTATTGTTTTCTTGACGTTTTGATACTTTCAAATTCCAATAGCACCCGAGGACCAAGAGAAAACCACGTTCACGTGCCCTTATGGTACTTTTGCTTACAAACGCATGCCATTTGGACTTTGCAACGCCCCTGCGACCTTTCAAAGGTGCATGATGGCGATTTTTCACGACATGATAGAAGAATGCATGAAAGTTTTCATGGATGACTTTTCTGTTTTCGGTGATACATTTGAAACATATCTAGTTAATCTTGAACGAATACTTATTAGATGCGAACAATCAAATCTAGTTCTTAATTGGGAGAAATTCCATTTCATGGTTCAAGAAAGCATCGTTCTCGGTCATAAAATTTCAAAGGAAGGAATTAAAGTGGACAGAGCTAAAGTAGATGTAATTGCTAAACTTCCACATCCCACCAATGTTAGAGGAGTTAGGAGTTTTCTAGGGCATGCCGGTTTTTACCGACGTTTCATATAAACCTTTTCTAAAATTGCCACTCCTATGAATAAACTCCTAGAAAAGGATGCTCCATTCATCTTTTCAGATGAATGCATCAAATCTTTTAATATTCTTAAAGAAAAACTCACTAATGTGCCGATCATGATAACTCCAAATTGGAATCTACCGTTTGAACTCATGTGCGATGCAAGTGATTTTGCAATGGGAGCCGTTTAGGACAAAGGATTGAAAAACGATTTCAACCTATTTATTACGCTAGTAAGACATTACAAGGAGCACAAACGAATTACACAACTACTGAAAAAGAACTCCTTGCTATTGTCTTTGCTTTTGACAAATTTCGTTCATATCTCGTTCTAGCTAAAACGGTGGACTATACCGACCATTCTGCTCTTAGATACCTATTTTCGAAACAAGATGCCAAACCAAGATTCATCTGTTGGATCTTACTCTTACAAGAGTTCGATATTGAAATCCGAGATAAAAAGGGAGCAGAAAATCTCGCCGCTGATCATCTTTCTCGTCTTGAAAATCCTGAATTAGAAGTTCTCAATGAATCGGCCATACAAGATAACTTTCCTGATGAATATCTAATGAAGATAGATTATAGTGAAATTCCATGGTTTGCAGACTATGCAAACTACTTAGTATGTGGATTCCTTGAAAAAGGGTTGTCGTGCCAAAAACGAAAGAAATTCTTTAGTGATATAAAACACTATTTCTGGGAAGATCCACATTTGTTTAAAAGTTGTCCCGATGGAAAAATACGCCGATGCGTATTCAGAAATGAAGCCAGTCAAATCTTAAATCATTGTCACACAGGACCAACAGGAGGGCATTATAGGCCTCAACTTACAGCAAGAAAAGTTTACGATGCTGGATTCTATTGGCCTACAATTTTCAAAGACGCACACCTTCTTTGCAAATCCTGTGATGCTTGTCAAAGGGCAGGAAAAATAAGTCAACGTGATGAAATGCCACAAAATGTCATTCAAGTATGTGAAGTATTTGACGTTTAGGGTATTGATTTTATGGGTCCATTTCCAAATCTCACAATAATCTCTACATTCTCGTTGCCATTGATTATGTATCTAAATGGGCGAAAGCACAAGCTCTCCCAACTAACGATGCACGAGTTGTAGTCAACTTCTTAAAACGTCTTTTTGCAAGGTTCGGAACACCGAAAGCTTTAATAAGTGATCGGGGTAATCATTTTTGTAATAATCAACTTGAGAAAGTTCTCAAAAGATATGGAGTAACTCATAAAATTTCAACCGCTTATCATCCACAAACAAGTGGACAAGTTGAAAATACCAACCGAGCATTAAAATGTATTCTAGAGAAAACCGTAGGATCAAATCCGAAGGAATGGTCCATGAAATTGGAGGATGCACTCTGGGCTTTTAGAACAGCCTACAAAACTCCAATTGGAACCACACCTTTTAGACTCGTTTACGGAAAAGCATGTCATCTTCCAGTAGAAATTGAACATAAAGCATTTTGGGTTTTGAAGACATGTAACCTTGATTTACATGAAGCCGGACGTCTACAGTTAAGTCAACTAAACGAATTAGAAGAATTGAGACATGAAGCATATGAAAATTCGTTAATCTATAAAGAAAGAACGAAGAAATGGCATGATAAAAGAATCAGAAGTTCAAAAGAATTTAAAGAAGGGGACATAGTTCTTCTTTTCAATTCACGATTCAAGCTATTTCCTGGAAAATTGAAATCAAGATGGTCTGGACCATTCATAGTCAAAAGAGTTTTCCCATACGGAACAGTAGAACTAATAAATTCAAATGAGATTGAATTTAAGGTTAATGGTCACAGAGTTAAACATTACATAGATAATCTAATGGAAGTTGAAGATGAAGTTAATCACAATTTCGACACCACAGCTAACTAAGTGTGGGAAGATTCGAATCTTTTTAGGGTAATATGTATTTCTGTTAGAGTTAGATATTCTGTTTTCGTGAAGTTCTCGAGAATGGAATCCGAATGATCTTTCCCTAGCAGACCCTAAAGAACTAGTCTTCTCCCCCCATTCTGAATTTTTATTTTTTTTTAGGTTTTACGAGATGAAGAATTCCTTTGATCTGAACCATGGTCTAATGCTACACGCTATGATTACTAAACATAATAATGACACACTTTCGAGTGAGCTGGTATCCTTCATAAGAGGCAAAATGGACGGAGTAAGAAAAGAATTCAGAAAAGATCATCATAAGATACATTTTGGTAAAGGCAAATCAAAATTCGCAACAAAAAGAAGAGCATGCCACCTTGAAAGATGTTATAAATACGGAAAATGGTTACATGAAGGTAAATGTTCAAATAATCAAACATATTCAAATATCGAATTTTTTACTCTATGTAGAGAAGGACCGTTCATATGTTTAGAAGAAAATATATTGAAGAATCGAGGTTACGCTTATGTAGCTATAGAGAACCAAATCACACGACTCTCCTATGAGTAGGCTAAAGCAGGTCTCTGAGAATTCTTTCTAATAGGTAAGTATGTACAGTTTTTATTTTTATTGTTTTTGACATTTTGATAATAAACGCTAAATCGTTCGCTATAAAGTATTAAATTGGTATTCAATAAAATTAGGTATGCGTAACCGAAATTATTGATATCATACAAAATTTATTACATCAGTGCAAAATTTACCGTTTATTCTTAAGGTATAAATATCTTTAATCAATCAAACCAAAATATTTCAGAAATTCGTCAGGAATAAAACTAGGTTATGGAACCGAAATTAGTTTATCGAAAAGAGGGGCGTATATTTTTGATAATATTTGATTGATTAAAGTGAGATAAAAGACCAAAAAGATTTTGAATTTTAATTTTTACTATGTTTTTAAAATTAATATATAAATATTAAATTAATATTGTAAACTTTTTAAAATCAATATATTTAAGTTTGTAAATATTTGAAAAATTAATATTTTTAATATAAGTTTGTATGTATAAAAACAAAAATATAATATAAATTTGGTGTAAATTTTTAATTTTAATTATATGAATTTTTAATTTTATGCATTTTAAATTTAAGTTTGGTGTGAATTTAAAAACAAAAATTTACTTTATTTCACTAAGTTAAAAATATGATTTTTAAAATCCGTCGTGAGTTGAAAACTAGGTCGTTGATCTGAAATTGCTTTACCCGAGGGCGGGACGAGAACTTTTATTATCATTATTTTTAATCTTATTGAATTAAAGTATGCAAAAAACATTTAAAAAAAAACCAAAAATCTTTGCTTTTAAAACGACGCTTAAAAAGTAACAAATTTTAAAACTTTATTGAGAGACGGACTAGGACAACGATCTGAAACGCCCTTACTCCTAAAAAGAAACAAATTTTTTAAAAATTTATTAATCTATATTTTAAAAGTATAAGGTTTTTATAAAAAAAAAAAAAAAAAAAAATTACCTCCATGCGATCGCATGGGGATTGGCCTTCAAATCCATGCGGTTTCATGGAGACCAAAAGCTGGTCAGGAACAAATATCCAGCGAGTGTTCTGTCTTCACCACAAACACACACACATACACGAACCTACTTCCAAATCCACTCCTCAAATCACCATTTTTTCACCAAATTCAACCAAATTTCGTCCTACAATCCGCTCTAATCATGCCTAGGTTCGGATTTTTCAACAAGAAGGTAAAAATTACACCCCTAAACTCTTAAATTTCTTAGTTTTTGTGATAATTACCAATATTTTACCTAATTTGATTTTGTTAATTTCTAGTGTAATTAGAGTTAAATTGTTAGTATATTATGCATGTATAACCTAGATTGATGCTATTTAACATGATTTGAAGCCAAAAATTTCAAAATTTTTAGAAATCTAGGGTTTATGTTCTTGAGCAATTTGGGGCTTTTTGATATAAACAGGTTGTGGCCGATTTTTGTCATGAATTATTGCTAAATTAAGTAGTGTAACATGTTTAGGTAGCTAAATGATCTAAACTTTGATCCCAAACATGATTTTTCAGAATTAAAGTGGACTTTTTAGGTCTAAAATTCATGAACTTGATTAAATTGATGTAAATGCCATTTGAAACTTGTTTAATTGCTAGTAATGGTTATTTTAACATGTTATTTGAGTAGAATGCTTATGAACTTTGTAAACATTTTCATATATGCTTATTTGAAAAAGTGTAGAATTGTGAAAATTGTAAAAATGTGTATAAGTTTAATTTTGATTGAACATGTTATTGTAATTGTTTCAAGTTGTTATTTTGCTAACACTAATGTATATTTGGATGCACAAATTTTGTGTTTAATGTGTTTTGCAGAAAAATACCGATACTGATGGTGCATCATCATCATCAAGACAACCTGCTCCAGAACCTGAACCAGAAATGCGATATGAACCGGAGCAACAACAGGAACAACAACAATAACCTGATCAACACGTACCATATTATGATCCGCAACAAGAATATGTTAATGCCTACGTAATATTTCCGATTCATCCGATAATAGCTCACCCAACGATTCATGAAGAACAGTTGCATCCCAATTTGAGATTTGATCGAAGTTGGAGAGATTACCCGACGTACCAAAGTAACAAATTTAAACTGGTAACGAAAAATGTAGAAGTGCCGAGGGTAATCGATTGGGAGCCTTTGGAAAGGGTCCAGCTAGTTAACTCAGTTAGACAGCATCTGATCCAAAGGTATGGCAGCTCTTCTTTTCCCGATTGGGAACGTTTATTCACCATTCGTAGGCCTGTATATAAAGAGTGGTGCGTTGAGCTTATGAGTACTATTTCACTTAATGCGGATGTAGATAGGTTAGATGATAGAAGTTTTCTTAGATTTATACTTAGCCGTAGGATGTATAGGATGTCCATGCTGGACATGGCCAGAGCTTTACAGATTTACACTCTTGGTGAATTACTACTACCCGATTGTACAAATTGGATTTATCATGGGGAGCGGGTAAATAGGAATTTTGACGCAAACGCCATCTGGAGGCGTATGTCAGATTATAATGTTTTTTTGCTAGGAGGAAGACACTCCTACTTAGATATTAACAAAGCAGAGCTACGAATTATACATATATTTTTAGCTAATTCGATTACACAAAGTGGTAAAAACAAGGAAAATATGACCTTACACGACTTATTTTACCTTAAGTGTATTCGAAACACTAGAAGCTTTGTTAATATCCCCTACTGTGTTAGTTTTTATCTGTCCAAAGTAGTGGCAGGAATACAGGACGGGGGAATAATAGGAGGAGGTATTTTTGTAACTCTCATTGGAGAGTATTTGGGTGTAGATAGGGATCAAGGGGGTCCACTTATGGTATGTAGGGAACATGATGATACTTTAGGATTAAAGGTCTATCAGGGTGCTAAGGTATTAAAGAGCAGACGCAATCAGGCAATACCATATGATGGTAGTCATCCTTAGGTAGAGAGAGGTTCAGATGAGGAAATGGAGGAAGCAGATGACATTAGGGATGTCATTAGGGAGGCTATGACTGACGTCTACCAGCGTATAGATGAGGTAGAAATGACAAACCAGGATAGACATGGTCGGTACGAGCAGTGGCAAGCCCGGAATGAGTACGAGCATTCCAGGTAACGACAGCAAGATAGATGGCACTATCATCAGCATCAGATCATGAGCCAGCTATCACCTCAGGATCACTACGTACCGACCCGACCTGCTTACTATCCTCCACACCAGCCAGATATGCGACCACCATTTACTCTCTACGACCCTAACCAGGCATATCAGTACACCTATAACCCACCATGGAACTCGCCCGACGACATGAACTGGAACCCCTATCCAGATTGATATAGTTCCGTTGGTGATTTTTATGATTTTTATCTTTTTATGATTTTTATTTATTTATGTTTAAACATATTATATTGTGATACTTTTATGTAAGTTTTAAAATTTTTATTATGTTGTACTAATATTTCATATTTGATTTGAAAGTGGGATGTTAAGTCCCATTTCAAATTACCATGCATGTTATTATTTGTATCTATGTATTTTGTCAATTGTACACAACAGGGTAAAACAGCGCATTTTCAAAGACTGGCATTAAGTTCAGCAAAAGCTACTAATTTTGACGATAAAACGAAAAACAAATGTGATGTAACAACAAGACGGAATGAACAAATGATGTGCACCATTTATCATTCAGCAAACAAACGCCAATATGTTTGGAAACTATGGTAAAATTTAATCATTTTTCTACGCTAATCACCCTCAATAATTTAAATTGTTACTGATTTCTTGCAAATGAGGGCATTACAAGATCTTAAGTATAGGAAGGGGTTAAATTCTTTCGGATTTTTAAAAATTTTTGATTTAAACACTTGGTTACCATTAAAAATACTAGTAACGCAGTAGTTGTATTAGAATCAAATGCTCTCTAATAATAAAGAATAGCCCTAGTCTTATATACTGACTACCCAATTCTAGTAAAATTTTTCAAAATTTTCAAATAAATGAATTCAAAATCATGTTTATACAAATTTATGAACGATAGAACTAGGTGTTAACACCAAAATTATTGTTACCACGGAAAAGACATAAATTGAGAAACAACCCAAAATGTTAGAATTCATTTAAAATGGAATAGAGGACAATAAAAAGGCAAAGAAAGGAAAATAAAAGCCAAGTGTGGGAAAAATTTACCAAGTTATTTAAAACATATATCACATATTTTTGTACAAATAATTGAAGATACTTTTGTTTTGGACAAAATTAACCGTTTTACCCGGTAAATTGTAATACATTTGAAAGAAAGATGGATCTACACAATGAATCAATTCCATCATTAAAAGGAAGTAAAGTCTTCCAAAAAAGACACGCGCTTCTTGATTTAGGTCAGGAAGTTGTCGTCCAGACCAGTTGTAGAGTCTACAAAAAACCTTGAAAAGTTTTCTCGAAAATCAGCTGGAAATCCACGGACCTCAGCATCAAACAGGGTCGCCAAGTGGTCAGACTTATCCTAACCATGAGAGGATCTGTCTCGTAAAATGGGGAGGGCGCTGTTGAAATTAGCTTGATAAGACTAATGAATCAGATCCCCATAAAGGATAATCTCCTTAAAAGATCAAAAATCAGCTTTTAAGACTGATATTACTCAATCCTTGAGATTGACTTTTAAAGATTGAGAATTCAAACTCATGGAATTCGATGACAGGACCTTGTGCCAGACCGAAAAACTATAGGATGATCTTTACTATTGCTCCTACAAAGGATAGTAATTGCATCCGAAACGTTATAAACCATAATTAAAAGCATGTCACGGGACATTGCCTCAACAGTTGCTTGTTCAACGCTTTCCTTTACAACCGGACGGTAGTTTACTGAAAGGTAATATACGGAGCAAGTAAACTGGACGTGTTGCTTTCCCAATACAAGGTTAGCAAGTGGGTGACACAAAACCGCAAGTTTTGAGCTAAAATTTTCAAATATGAAACCCACCAAACCCACAAAAACAATTTGCAAACACCGATGAAGGGTTAAATCGGAAAACTTATCTAGGGTAAAAACTAGATTGAATTTTCAAAAGATCAAAAGTTTTCATAAAGATCCAATTTCCTTAAGGATCTAAATTTTCATAGTCATGTGGGACTGTAAACCACATCGTTACTTCCATTGTTCATACTGCCATACAGAAATCACTGATGTACAAGTGTGAAGAATAAAGAAGTGATTATAGTATTTTTATTTCAAGACTATATTGCTTGAGGACAAGCAACACTCAAGTGTGGGAATATTTGATAATGCTAAAGACAAACATATATTTCATAGCATTATCCTTCAAGAAAGACAAGCTTTTAGTTGCAATTGTTCTATTTACAAGTGATATTCGTTTAAATAATAAAAGGTGAAGACAAAAGACAGATTCGACGATTTGAAGACGCAAATGACCAAAAAGCTAAAAAGAACAAAGTACAATCAAAGTGGTTCAAATTATTGATGAGAAACGTCTCGAAATTACAAGAGTACAAGACGCAAAACGCAAAGTACAAGATATTAAATTGTACGCAAGGACGTTCGAAAATCCGGAACCGGGACCAGAGTCAACTCTCAACGCTCGACACAACGGACTAAAAATTACAAGTCAACTATGCACATGAATATAATATAATATATAATTAATTCTTAAAATTATTTATATATTATATTATTTAATAAAACCGTCGGCAAGAAGAAAACAATCGAATGTGAGCTGGAATCCCAGGCCATGCGATCGCATGTCCAGTAAGAACAATCTCCATGCGATCACATGGCAGCAAATATCTGGCCACATCTATAAATTTCGCAGTTTTTGGTCGAACTTAACACATCTTTTTCTCTTCTCTATCTATCAACGTATTATATATATATATATATATATATATATATATATATATATATATATATATATATATATATATATATATATATATATATATATATATATATATATATATATATATATATATATATATTATAATTTTAATTTTAATTTTAATTTTAATTTTAATTTTAATTTTAATTTTAATAATAATAAGGGTATGTTAGCGAATGTTGTAAGGGTGTAAGTCAAAATTATGTCCGTGTAACGCTACGCTATTATTAATCATTGTAAGTTATGTTCAACCTTTTTAAATTAATGCCTCGTAGCTAAGTTATTATTATGCTTATTTAAGCCGAAGTAATCATGATGTTGGGCTAAATATTTAAGACGGGGTAATTGGGCTTTGAACCATAATTGGGGTTTGGACAAAAGAACGACACTTATGGAAACTAGACTATGGGCTATTAATGGGCTTTATATTTGTTTAATTAAATGATAGTTTGTTAATTTAATATAAAGATTTACAATTGGACGTACCTATAAATAACTATATACACTCGATCAGACACGATGGGCGGGATATTTATAAGTATTAATAATCGTTCATTTAACCGGACACGGGAATGGATTAATAGTCAATGGACTTATTAAAACAAGGGTGAATTATATACAAGGAAAATTGGTGTAATTATAGTTTAAGTCCCCAATTAGTTGGAATATTTGACTTCGGATATAAGAATAATTTGACGAGGACACTCGCACTTTATATTTATGACTGATGGACTGTTATGGACAAAAACCAGATGGACATATCGAATAATCCAGGACAAAGGACAATTAACCCATGGTAATAAACTAAAATCAACACGTCAAACAACATGATTACGGAAGTTTAAATAAGCATAATTCCTTTATTTCATATTTAATTACACTTTTAATTATCGCACTTTAATTTATTGTCATTTTAATTATCGTACTTTTTAATTATCGCAATTTTATTTATTGTCATTTTATTTATCGCACTTTAATTTATCGCAATTTTATTATTGTCATTTACTTTACGCTTTAAATTAAGTCATTTATATTTTTAATATTTTACATTAGGTTTTAACTGCGACTAAAGTTTTAAAATCGACAAACCGGTCATTAAACGGCAAAAACCCCCTTTTATAATAATAATACTACTTATATATATATTTATATATTTACAAATATAGTTTTAAAAATATAGCGTTAAACTTGGCTAGCTCCTTGTGGAACGAACCGGACTTACTAAAAACTACACTACTGTACGATTAGGTACACTGCCTATAAGTGTTGTAGCAAGGTTTAAGTATATCCACTCTATAAATAAATAAATAACTTGTGTAAAATTGTATCGTATTTAATAGTATTTTGTAGTAAAAATATAACTATTTCGTATACACCTCTATGCACATCAGTTTCCCAAATGAACTTCTTCCCCTTGTGAGTTAACGTGGTTAAAGGACGCGCAATCAAAGAGAAACCTTCGATGAATCTACGGTAATAACTGGCGAGGCCTAAAAATTGGCGGATATGAGTAGGAGTAGTGGGGGTTTCCCACTTGCTGATGGCTTCGATCTTAGCGGAATCAATCTTGATACCTTGATCGCTCACGATATGACCAAGAAATTGGACTTCCTTCAACCAAAATTCACACTTGGAGAATTTGGCATAGAGTTGCTCTTGTCTCAAGAGTTTAAGCATGAGTCGAAGATGTTGCTCATATTCTTCTTTGCTTTTGGAATAGATGAGGATATCATCTTTGAAGACGATAACAAATTTGTCCAGGTACGACTTATATACGTGATTTATGAGATCAATAAACACGGCAGGTGCGTTTGTTAATCCAAATGGCATCAGAAGAAACTCATAATGACCATAACGGGTTCTGAACGCAGTCTTCAGTACATTGCTCTCCTTCACCCTCAACTGGTGATAACCTGATCGCAAATCGATCTTTGGATAATTGCTGGATCCTTGCAGCTGATCGAAAAGATCATCAATCCTGGGAAGGGGATACCGATTCTTGATCATCAACTTGTTTAGTTCACGATAATCGATACACATGCGGAAAGATCCGTCCTTCTTCTTCACGAAAAAAACAGGTGCGCCCCAAGGCGATGAACTCGGTTGGATAAATCTACGGTTTAGTAGTTCCTGTAGTTGACTCTGCAACTCTTGTAGTTCGGAAGGTGCAAGTCGATAAGGTGCGCGAGCTACAGGTGCAGCTCCTGGCACTAGATCGATTTGAAACTCCACTGATCTCAGCGGCGGTAATCCCGGTAGTTCTTCTGGAAAGATGTCGGGAAATTCGTTCACAATCCGCACATTATCCACACTTTTCTCCTCAGTTTCTAGCTTCTCCACATGCGCCAGAATAGTAAAACGCCCCTTTTTCATAACCTTTTGTACCTTCATGCAACTAATAAGGTCTAGCTTCGGGCTGCATCTCTCTCCGTAAACAATCAGTGGCTCTCCTTCTTTACGAGGTATCCGAAGATTCTTCTCTCCACAAACAACTTCCGCTCTTACCTTGGATAACCAGTCCATTCCGACTATCACATTAAAGCTCCCCAACTTAATGGGTAACAAATCAATCTCGAAATCCACACCAGCTAAGTTTATAATACCTCCTCGGCCAATTTGGTCAACTTTCTCAAGTTTTCCATTGGCAACATCGACAAGAATACTCTCATCCAAAGGCACTAACGACCAATCTATCTTAGTGCAAAAGTGTCTACATACATAACTCCTATCGGCACCGGTATCAAATAGGAGAGAAGCTAATAGGTTATTGATAGCGAATGTACCTGTAACCAAGTCAGGATCTTCACGGGCATCTCTAGAATTCATGTTGAAGACTCTCCCACGTACTGGCCCGCCATCCTTCTTCTTGCTAGGACATTCATTCTTGAAGTGGCCCTGCTGACCGCACTCAAAGCACTTCCTTGGTCCACTTGGGTTCGTCCTCACAGCTGGGGCGGTGATCTTACAATCTATGCCGATGTGTCCAGTCCTTTTATACTTCTCACATACTACATTGCAGTATCCAGTGTGATGCTTGTAGCATCTCTTACACTGGGGAAGACTACCTTTGTAGTTAGGGTTAGAGCTAGGGTTCGGGTTAGAGTTCCTTCAGTCGTTGTTTCCCATAAAATTCTCATACCTCTTAGCTGGGTTCTGGTAAAAACCTTTTCCCTTGTTTCTTTCCCACTTACGTTTCCCATAACTAGCTCCCGATTCTGATTTCGCCTTCTCTGGCTCTTGGCGGGTAATTTGATTCATCAGGGTGTGTGCCATACGCATAGCTTCCGGGACATTCGTTGGTTTCGATGAAGTGACATTTCCCTGAAGGTCCTTGAGGAGTTCCCACAGATACCTCTCCATCCGCTTGTACTCCAGAGTAACCATTGTGGGGCACATCAAAGCTAACTCTAAGTACCTTCGATTATAGCCATCAAGGTCAGTTCCTACAACTTTTAGTTCCCAAAACTCCGCTTCCATTTTCTGAATTTCGATTCTGGGGCAGTACTCCTCGATCATAGCCCTCTTAAACTCCTCCCATGGTGTAGCGTAAGCTTCGTCAATTCCTTGCGCCTGGGCGAGCGTATTCCACCAAGTCAAAGCGCCATCCCACAAAGTGCAGGATGCGAACTTAGTCTTATTCCCTTCGGAGCAGTTACTCACACGGAACACAGATTCCAACTTCTTAAACCATCTCGTCAGCCCAACTGGTCCTTCTGTTCCACTGAAATTGTGGGGCTTGCAGCTCTGGAATTCCTTGAAAGTACACCCATTCTGGAAGTTCGGGTTAGCCGATGGAGCTTGGGGATTGGCATTTGCCATAGCTGGGGCTACTCGTGCGGCTATCATCTCCTCAAGCTGTACTACGGTGGGAATTTCTCTTGGACCTCTTCCGTTAGCCATCGATCTTCCAAACAAAATTTTGACTTAAGTCAAAATCCAACAACGTCACGACATACGGTAAACAACATGGAAGCAACACAGTACACGATAACTAAGCATGGCAACAAGCAGCAGAAAGCAGAAAAGCCAACATGTAATAAAACGCAGTAAAATAAATCAACAACAGTAATTCCATTCATAATAAGAAAATTGCATACAACAGTATAAGGTTTATACAATACATAAATGAAAAACAGGAAACTACAAACGGAATACATAAGGAATCTAATACAATAGTCATATGGCGAGGGTGGGTAAATGATGTCCATCAGGTAGGTCATCAGGTCCTCGAGCTCAGTTACCTGAGCACGGAGGGCATGCATTTCTCTCGTCAGTTCCTCGACGGTGGGAGATGCTAGTGGGGCAGGTGGTGCAGATGGTGCATATGGTGCAGATGGTTCCGGTGGTGTAGATGGTCCAGATGATGCGGATGTAGTACTAGAAGTAGACGTTACTGAGTGGGCGACCTTACCGCACAAATGGATAGGCAGGATACGGTACAACCCTCTTACGGGCGGTGACCCTAACCAACTGTCCATGTGCGTTCACGAACGGCTTTCCTCCATTAACCCCTGTAATAACAGTACCATCGAAGCAGTACCGCTTCGTCGGTGGGGTAGAGGGTGGCTGCACGGGCTCCTCCTATGGGTCCTCCTCGGAATCCTCCTCGCTGGTGTCATCGGATGATGATCCGTCTGAATCGTCAGAAGGTAGTGCGGGTACGTCACAGGCGGGAGAAAGCGTCTGGCTGGTGGTCATAAGTCGATATCTACCAGGTGTAATCGGTACGGCACGTCCGTCAGCGGTCCGTCTAGCCTAATGTCATGCTCGTTACGGAAGGGACCGTCTTCGTTTCCCCCAGGGATCACAGTACCACCAGAATGGTGATGTGGCTCCGGGAGACTAGGGCTGGGTGGTGCTGGAATCTCCTCGGGATCCTCGTCTCCGTCTGAGACGTTCATCAGGTCAAGCGCGTGTCCACTATCTCCACTATCTCCAGAAGACGAATCGCTGGAGTCGCCGGAGGGTAGCGGTAAGTCAGCAAAAATAGTAGGCGAGGTAGCAGACGTATCTGAGTCACTCTCGAAGTCAAAGGTCATGGGCGGCATGTAGACATCTAAACAAAGAAAAATAACTTTTTCCATGTCAGTAAGAGATATAGCAAGCATGTAATCAGGCACTACAGCATCCTAGCAGTACATAGCATGGAAATCATAACAGTATTAAACAGAAGTAACATGTAATCAAAAGGAGATAGTAGCATGCAGTAACGAGAAAGTAGCAGCATACAACAAGTTCACATAGCAGCAGTAGTAAACAGTAACAAGTAAACGAGCAAGTTGTAGATTAGTCCTATTA
Source organism: Rutidosis leptorrhynchoides (assembly GCF_046630445.1). NCBI lineage: Eukaryota > Viridiplantae > Streptophyta > Magnoliopsida > Asterales > Asteraceae > Rutidosis > Rutidosis leptorrhynchoides. Next base: position 438,284,794 of record NC_092336.1, read on the forward strand.
GCGAATCCTACTCGGCTCAGTCAAGACTCACTAATGCAACCTAATTCCCTACAACCAATGCTCTGATACCAAATGTGATGCCCCGTTCAAAACCATCATGTAAGAATCGTCAACAACAGGTCCATTACACGGTATAATACTACATGCTATTTTAAAACAAGTTTTGCATTCAAAAAGGATAACTTTTTACAAAAGATAACGTGACACAAAGGTCGTTACAAGCCATTATTCAAATAACATAAGTTGTGAATGCAAGATAAAAGTTCCATGATTGAGACATCTCTAAGTAATGCAGCAGAAGTCTAACATAGCGAGTCTGTAACAGTAAGTCTAAAACACCAAGACAGCAAGTCTAACAGCAGAAGCAACAACGTCTAAGCACCTGAGAAATACAGCTTAAAAAGGTCAACACGAATGTTGGTGAGCTATAATTTGTATTCAGTAATGTAATGTAGACCACGAGATTTCGTATTCAAAACAGTATGAAAAGTATATGATTATCCGTGGGCACCCGGTAACTAACTTAACGTAATAATAATACCCCCTAAAAGTACACTTGGCGAGTGCGTATGTCCTCGAAGTATCAAACACCCATTAAATGCTATCGCGACTAGCCCGAGTGGGATTTCAAACCCTATGGATCCATATCTAATATTCGCGTTTACCGGTTCAAAAACCAATGATTAAACGTTACCGTGCTAAGGGGAAACTTTGCGCCGTTATATCACCCACACATATGTAAAGTTTATATCACCCACACATATGTAAAGTTTAAGTACTCGTGTCTAGTATGTAAAACATAAAAAGCGCATGTATTCTCAGTCCCAAAAATAGTTAAAGTAAAAAAAGGAAAGCTATAACTCACAGTGAATGTGCAGTAAAGTCGATAGGAAAAGTATGCAAGTAGTAAGTCGGTCCGAAAGGTAGTCAACCTAAGTTGATGGTTACTAAGTCAGTATATTGTCCCAAAAGGTTTAAAAGTACATAAGTAAATTCCTAAACATCATCATCGTCATCATCATTCGTAAAAGATAAAGTAAGTTTTCAAAAAGAAAAGAGATTGAAACAAAAGGCTGATTTCGGACAGCTGCTACGACCTGTATACAAAACGAAAAGACGCGTGGTCAGTGGCCAAGGCTCTGTATGTGAGTCCTCTAACCGGTGTCCAATTTTAAGAACCTAAATCGTCTTCGTTTGACCGTAGCGATGGTTTAAGTGCGAGTAGGTCAGAATTTTCAGCACGTCATTACAAAGACGTAGTGACTTTCGGAAGGCTATAAATCCTAAACCGTATATCGGATTTAGGCGAGGCCTAAACGAAAAGTCATTTAATCGAAACGAAATATCTGAAAATCAATTTTTCAGAAGTCCAGAAGTCTGATCAGACCCTGAAAAACAGCAAACAAGTGCTCCGGTGGGTTTCTTGGTGCTTGATGCTCATCACGGTTCTCATCCTTGATGCGTGTAAGCTTCAAGTGTACAACTCTTTGACGTTTTAGCATCACTTTGACTAAGTTTCAACCATCAACACACAACTAAGAGTAAAAGTTATCATTCTACAAGTTTTGAACATGAAGGTTGCCTCTTTATTGCATAAAGACAATAAAGCTTCAACCTTTGTCCTTTTTACACAAGTTTATGCATCTTCATCATATGAGATGATGAAGACTTAATATTTATCATCACAACAATCACAAAAAGGTTCTAAGTAAGTGAGATCTACAATAATAACTTAGATCTCAAGTATTAAGAAAACCCTAAGCTAGAAAGCTTGGATCTTTACAAGATTAATGAGACCATAAGCTAGAAAGCTAAGATCTAATGAAAGTAATGAGACCATAAGCTAAAAAGCTAAGATTTTTAACAAAATAATGAAACCCTAAGCTAGAAAGCTTGGATCTTTAATGTTCTTGAAGATCCTTAAAGCAAAAGACTAGATCTTCAAGTTACATGAAGATCATAAACACAAGTTTTGATCTTTATAACAAAATAAAGAAATCATAAGCTAGAAAGCCTAGATCTAACAAGTAAATGAAGATTCAAAGCTAGAAAGCTTGAATCTTTCATGTTCTTAAAGGATTCAAACCCAAGTTTGAATCTACAAGATATAACAAGATCAAAAAGCTAAAAAGCTAGATCCTTTAATGATGATGATGATGTCGACATTGAGAAGAGAAGAAGAAGAAGAAGAAAATTTAAAACTTACACTTTTTAGGGTGAGAAAGACTAGAGAGAGGATTAGAGAGTAAGTGTGTGTAATTTGTGAATGAGATCAAGTGTGAAATGTGAGGAATTAGCATGGTATTTATAGGAGGTGATGGGGTGGCATGGTGGTGGTGACCGTCGGCCATGGGGGGGACAAGGGGTACAAACTTTTGCTTTTTGGTTAATGGTTGTCTAAAGTTGGTGCTTATGTTGGGATCCCATGCAACAATTGTGATTATAGTTAACAAAAATGCTAGTATGTTCCCTCTAAAAAATGGGCATTTGTCTTACATTTATATGGGTCATAAACTTATTAAAATTGGGCTAATTAAATAGTCCATTAGCTAGAGTAGGGTGGGCTTGAGTCCAACAAGGTAGAAAGTCCAACAAGACTAACTAGTGAGCATAAGTAAATTACTAAGCGTAATTAAGCAACAAAAAGCCCAAGTAATTGTTATTATAAAATAAAAATTAGTATTACGTAGTCATAATATTCCAATTATGACCAAAGTCAAACGTGTATCAAAATACATAGCTCGTTCTAAACGTCAAGTGACACTAACAGTCGTAAAAGCATTCGGGGATCAAGTTAAGTAACTACATACTTAATGGCATGTTGTGTGGTATTGTGACGATCGCTCCAAATCCATATGGACGAACACGTCATTCATTGATTTCATTGCGAGGTATTTGACCTCTATATGATACATTTTGTAAACATTGCATTCTTTTGAAAAGGCACACCATAAATGAATATTTAAATCAAAGGTTTTCGACATCTGATGATTTCTACATATAGACAATCACCATAAATAATAGTTTACAACAGTATTTCCGTTGACAATGCAGTCAAAATAAGATACATGGTGATGATTTGGTGAATGCAACGTCTCCTTGAAAAATATGTCATGTAAGACTCCATGCACATAGCTTGTTTAACATCTAAGCAAACAGCGGAAGACTTCTAGGAAATCTGAGAATAAACATGCTAACAAGTGTCAACACAAAGGTTGGCGAGTTCATAGTTTTAATGTTGCGCATAATCCGTATATAAAGGTGGATCACAAGATTTCAATTGTTCAATCCAGAAACGTTTATCAAAATATTCTACGAAATTGAGCACCCTGGTAACTAAACTTAGCGTATATATAATTTATACCCTTTGTATAATCATCTTAATAATACACGCAAACCAACGTGTATGCTTCTCAAATAGCATATGTCCGTTGAAAGGCTAGTGCTCTAGCTCGGACGGGGATATCAAGCTCTATGGATCCATATACTACTACTCGCGCCCACCAGTTCTTATAACTGGCAGTTACTAGTTACCAAAGCTAAGGGATTTTCGGTTCAAACTCAGTATAGAATTTAGTATGTACTTGTGTCCATTGTTTTTAAAATAAAGTGCATGTATTCTCAGCCCAAAAATATAGATTGCAAAAGCAATTAAAAAGGGATCAAATGAAACTCACCTTAGCAGCATATAAAGTCGTTCACCAAAATGTGATCGAAACACGGATTACCAAATAACCGTAGATCTCAACATATCAATATTGAGATTCAATATTGTAGAAAAGTACGTAGACGTAACGGAGATGATAACACTAGGTTTGACTTGCAAATAATACCCATAAATATTACCCATAACCTCCTTGGAAATAACCCATAATTTCCTTAGCTTTATCCCGCTCATAAAACTATTTTGAAAGTGACACGCTCATGACCTCGTCGTAGTATTTTATGTATAATACTAATAATAATACAAATACTACTAATAATTATAAGATTAATAATAATATTAATCTTAATAATAATAATAATAATAATAATAATAATAATAATAATAATAATAATAATAATAATAATAATAATAATAATAATAATAATAATAATAATAATAATAATAATAATAATAATAATAATAATAATAATAATAATATAATTAATAAATATAATACGGAGTAATTTTTAAATTAAAACAGAGGCAGATATCTCGAGCTTTATAGGTGTGGCCTGTCCAGGACTGCCATGCGATCGCATGGCCTCCAAGACCATTTCCCATGCGATCGCATGGGATGGATTTCCAGCTCATGATCTTTTAACTTCTAGTTTGTCGACATATTTTTTAATTATTAATATAATATATTTAATTTATATAATTAATTATATATTATATTAAATTCACATGCATAGTTAACTTGTAATTTTCATTTCGATAAGTCGTACATCGTCACTCGACTTATGTCCCGGTTCCGGTTTTTCGAACTTCCTATCGTATACTGATAAAACTTGTACTTTACGTTTCGTGAATCGTACCTTTGTCAAAATATAGTCTTAAATAATCCATAAACTATACCACTGTAGCAAAGTCAATTTCACTGTAGCAAATAGTGATTTTCAAAAACACTGTAGCATTTTGGGTATTGTAGCAATTTGAAAATGTTACTATCGTTTACTAAATAATTTGAAATTATATATATGTATATATCTTTTTAATATATATAAATCAGTTTTTAAATACACATTAGAAGTTATTTATAAATAAATTTTAATAATAAATATTTCAACTTATCATATATATTCAAATAGATATTTAAACCAATAAGTTTAATGTACGGTATCAAATAATTAATACATTGTTACCTTTTCAAGTTATAGTATATATGTATCTATTTACATATAATTGTTCGCGAATCGTCGAAAACAACCGAAGGGTATTTAAATATATAAAAGTAGTTCAAAAATTTTGAGATTCAGTTTTATAGACTTTGCTTATCGTGTCGGAAATGTTAATCATGCAAAGATTAAGTTTAAATTTGGTCAGAAATTTCCGGGTCATCACAGGTATAAACGAAAGTAATTAATCATGAAATAAGATCCCAGAATATAATATAGCTTAGTACGCACAAATACACAGTTTCGTAGAAAGTAACAAGCACAAAAGTAAGTCAAAAAAGTCGGGTCGTTACAGATTGTATGGCATACATGACCCGTGCGTGAGTTTGAAGGTGAGTGGGATATTTATATGTGTATGTATATAAGTTGCTTTCTTGTGGGTGAAATGGCAAGTGACATCTGGGCGTAATGATTCACTCTTCGCTGGCCACTTCATGCAAAGTGGTAACTGCTCTATGTAAGGATTCACTTTTTGTCGGCCACGTGATCAGTTGTGATGTGTGGCGAGTGTTATTCATTATTCGTAGACCACATGGTGCTGCGGAATGTGGTAAGTGTCAGCTAACGTTTTCGCTTTTCATCGGCCACAATCGTGTGTGTACGTGGTAGTGCATGTGTTGGATAGTGTTATATCATTTGATGACTAACACTATTATGTCTGGTTCACCACATTTTTGTGTTTGTAGTGTAGCATATTATATTGTGATTATATGTTTTTGTGATGATAGCTTGTATGCGGATTTGTGTAAGTATGTGCAAGTAAGTAGGTTATGTATGTATGCATATAACTATTATACTCACTAAGCATGTTGCTTACTCCCTCGTTGTTTACCTTTTTATACGTACCCGTTGAATGTATTGGAGAATTCTAGTAGTTCGACTAGAATGCTAGGAGCTTGCTTGAGCTTGGCGGAATGGCTTGTAGCCTTTGGATTTGGGTGGAGGATTGGTAAAATCCCCGGGATCATGCTCGTGATATTGGGTTGGGTTATTGAGTCAAAACCCGACCTTGTGTACTTTGGTCGGAATTGCCACTTTTTTGTAACTAGTCTGTGACGCCCCGTACTAAATCAACATGTACGGACCATCAACAACAGGATCATTACAAGGTCAAACACTATTTGTGTTTTCAAATTTGCATTCATGATAAAAGGTGACGTCATAACCAACGTCAAATGTTTTACAACCAAAAGTATGCTTCTATGAACGGAAGCAAGTAATAATAGTACGTGACCCTTAGGTCATTACAAATCCTTGTTCAAAAGTAATAAAGTTTGAATGCAAGATAAAATGTTTCATGCAGTAACATCTCTAATAAGGCAGCGGGTGGCTAATCAGCAAGACTAGTACAACAGCGGAAGCAAGCAACCTTAAGCACCTGAGAAAAACATGCTTAAAAACGTCAACACGAAGGTTGGTGAGCTATAGTTTAAGTATAACAGTAATGTAAGGTAGGCCACGAGATTTCAGTTCTTCAACAGCGTTTCAAAACAGTATGAAAATTATATGTATAACCATGGGCACTTGGTAACTAACTTAACGTTTATTACCTGATGTGGTAGCGTGGAGGTACGTGATAGTACTATATTTTACTACGAAATACGTTATAAATTACACAAGTTTTAATTATTTATTTACAAATGGGATATACCTAAACCTTGCTACAACACTATAGGCAGTGTACCTAATCGTAGAGTAGTGTAGTTTTTAGTAAGTCCGGTTCGTTCCACAGAGAACTGGCTTATTTCACACTATATTTTAAACAATTATATTCGTACAAAATATATTATATTAATAATATATAAAAGGGGGTTTTACCGTATAATGACCGGTTTGTCGATTTTATATTTTAAGCGAAGCGTAAAGTAAATGACGATATTTAACTAACAATATAAAATAAATAACAATAATTAAAATGACAATAAATAAAAGTACGAGGAAATATGAAATAAAATATATTATGCTTATTTAAACTTCCGTAACCATGATGGTTGACGTGTTGATTTTAGTTTTATGCCCATGAGTTAATTGTCCTTTGTCCTGGATTATTTAATATGTCCGTCTGGTTTTTGTCCATAACAGTCCATCGATCATAAATTTAAAGTGCGAGTGTCCTCATCAAATTATCCTTATACCCGACGTCAAATATTCCAACTAATTGGGGACTTAAACTGTAACAAGGTTTTAATACTTTGTTTAATAATTACACCAGAATATCGACTGCGTGTAACCCAAGGTTTTAATACTTTGTTATCAATTATGCGAAGTGTCCTTGTACATAATTTCACCCCTGTTTTAATAATTCCATAGACTATTAATCCATTCCCGTGTCCGGTTAAATGAACGATTATTCGTACATATAAATACCCCGCCCATCGTGTCCGATCGAGTGTATATGGTTATTTATAGGTACATCCAATTGTAAATCTTTATATTAAAATTAATAAACTATCATTTAGTTAAACAAATATAAAGCCCATTAATAGCCCATAGTCTAATTTCCACAAGTGTCGTTCTTTTGTCCAAACCCCAATTATGGTACAAAGCCCAATTACCCAATTTTAATATTTTTAGCCCAACATCATGATTACTTCGTCTTAAATAAGCATAATAATAACTTAAGTACGAGACATTAATTTAAAAAGGAGAACATAGCTTACATTGATTATTTATCACGTAGTGTTACACGGACAGAACTCCGACTTTAAAACCCGTAAAATAACCTTTACATAATCCGAACTAATCTAATATAACACTAATCTATATTATATATATATATATATATATATATATATATATATATATATATATATATATATATATATATATATATATATATATTATATATTTATTTATATTATACTACGGAGTATTATTATTATTATGTTATTTTTACTCGCAGAATTCGTGACCTTTTATAGGCATTTTGGAATTTGGTAGCTCCGTGAGTCGTGGAGTTTTTGGCCTTCAAACTCCGCGAGTCGTGGAGTTTGAAAATCCAGTTCACAAACTTTTGGCTCCTAGCTTGTCGACATAATAAATATATAAATATAAAATATAAATAATTAATATAATTATTTATATATTATATTATATTCTTGTGCATAACTGACTTGTAATTTTTGGTCCGTTGCGTCGGGCGTTGATAGTTGATTCATGTCCCGGTTCCGGATTTTCGAACGTCCTTGCGTACAATTTAATATCTTGTACTTTGCGTTCCGCAACTTGTACTTTTGTCATTTTTAGACGTTTCTTATCAATAAATTGAACCACTTGGATTGTATCTTATACATTTGAGCTTTTTGGTCATTTGTGTCTTCAAATCATCGTTTTCGCCTTTTGTCTTCACACTTATTTAATATAAAAGATTACAACTTAAAATAGGACAATTACAACTAAATAATTTACATGTTGGGAGGATATTGCTACTAAATATATGGTCATTTGGAGCACTATCAAATATCCCCACACTTGAACGTTGCTTGTCCTCAAGCAATACAGAACTTGAAATATAATACATCACACGAATCACTTCTTTATTCTTCACACTTTATACATTAGTGATTTTGAGATGGTGGTATGAACAATGGTAGTAACGATAGAACCATGGTTAAAGGTGGGTGTGTCATCCACAATTGCCTCGGGTTTAGGTCAACGACACTTGCAATCAAATAGCCGATTTACTTTCGGTTTCCAAAGCAAAGTGCACATTTGAAAGGCGGTTTACAGTCCCACATGACTATGAAAATTTAGATCCGTTAGGAAATTGGATCTTTATGAAAACATTTGATCTTTTGAAAATTCAAGCTAGATTTTACCCTAGACAAGTTTTCCGGAATAACCCTTCACCGGTGTTTGCAAAATATTTTTGTGGGTTTCAGATTTGAAAATTTTAGCTCAAAACTTATGGTTTTGTGTCACCCACTTGCTAACCTTGTATTAGGAAAGCAACACGTCCAGTTTACTTGTCCCGTTTATTACCTTTAGGCAAACTACCGTCTGGTTGTAAAGGAAAGCGTTGAACAAGCAACTGTTAAGGCAATGTCTAATGACATGCTTTTGATTATGGTCTATAAACGTGTCGGATGCTAGTACTATCCTTTGTAGGAGCAATAGTAAAGCTCACCCTATAGTTTTTCGGTCTGGCACAAGGTCCTGTCTCCGACCATGCTATGCAACCACCGTTCTTACGGTTGACACCCGATTTGGTTTAGGTGACCTAATGAATTCCAGGTGAATTCCTAGGATTTTACGTTCAATGGTAATGAACGCATTGAAAATGGTTTTTTAGAAAACAAATCGGTTTATAATTTTGATCAAAATATTTTTTCGTTCAAGCTCGAGTTTAGATATCATCGAATTCCATGAGTTTGTAATTCTCAATCTTTAAGGTCAATCTCAAGGATTGAGTAATATCAGTCTTAAAAGCTGATTTTTAATCTTTAAGGAGATTATCCTTTCTGGGGATCTGATTCATTAGTCTTATCAAGCTAATTTGCACGGCGCCCTCCCCATTTTACGAGACAGATCCTCTCATGGTTAGGATAAGTCTGACCACTTGGCGACCCTGTTTTATGCTGAGGTCCGTGGATTTCCTGCTGATTTTAGTGTTGACTTTTCTAGATTTTTCGTCAACCTACAGCTGGTCTGGACGACAACTTCTTGACCTAAATCAAGAAGCGCGTTTCTTTTTCGGAAGACTTTACTTCCTTTAAATGATGGAATTGATTCATCGTGTAGATCCATCTTTCATTACAGTAAATCGGGTAAAACAGTTAATTTAGTCCAAAATAAAAGCACCTCCAATAAACTTGGTACATTCTCCCCAAGTATAAACTTGGTACGATAATTTCGGTATTAACACCTACTTTTCACCGTTCATAAATATATATAAACATGATTTTAAATTCATTTAGTTGAAAATTTTTCAAATTTTCATAAAATTTGGCAAATAAACCAAGTATAAACCCGAGAGAATTTATAACCCTTCCCCACACTTGAGATCATGCAATGCCCTCATTTGCATGAAATCAGACTATAATTATATATTCATGAGGGTGATTAGTGTATAAAAGTAATTAAAAATAACCAGTTTGTAATTACAAAGCTCGTCGAATGATAGATGGCGCGCCTCATCGTTCATTCCTTCTTTTGTTATTTCACACATGTTTTTCTTCAAAAACGGCTGCTTTTCTGAACTGTTTGCTAATATTTGAAAATGCGGCTTTTACCCTAATTGTGCATTTTTATTAACGAGTTATGCACTAGCCCGAACCCATAATTTAACGTTAAGTGGGGTTAGACTTCCCCACACTTAGCTGACGACATGTGAAGTCGGTAGAATGAGTTCCACGAATTAGAGTAGTGAGCCATTTATTTACATTTCGGGTGGTGTATAATATATCAATGGGTTTAAAGTTTAGACTCACCAGATCGTCACTACTTAATTCTTTTTTAAGTGTAGCTTTTAGTAAATGGATATGTCTCTTTTCTGGTTCTTGGTCAAATGGATCGATATACACCGACATACTTAATTCTATAGGGTGGACAATTCCTAATATTTCCTTACTTTTATTCTCAGAATCAAAGTTTTCACCTCTATTACCCAATTGGGTGAAATTCGTGGTGTCATTATCTATTACAGCTCGTAGTTCATTTCCGGTGGATGACTCGTCTATTGAGAATATTGGGTTGGAAGGTTGTGGAATGGTGAAGTTCGGTTTAGCCTCGGGGGTAAAATTTTCAACGTTATCGTATTCCCAAGAGTACCAATTTGTCACCCTTACTTCTTCTTTATCCATTGATGGATCGATGATTTCGTCGGTGGAGGCTAATGTTTCGATATGTTGTGAAATTGGTAAGACTAAATAAAAAGTATCATCGGGATAATTGGTGATTTCGGAGCTCTCGAATTCATCAAAATTCGATGATATGAGATTTTCTTGCACAATACTCCTCAGATCAACAGGTGTGTAGTCTGATAGAGTTTCAGCTTGCCGGTTTACAAACTCTCTCATTTGTTCATTTTGAGCATTGAGTTCTTCGAGTTTGATTTTCATATTGTCTAATAAATTTTCAGACACGTAATTTTCCTCGTCTACTGGTTGTTGAGTTTGGAAATATTCTTGGGAATAATCCCAATTTGAATTATATTCTTCATAATCATTCCATTCAGGTTCCGTGGGTGCGTAATTTTCCATAGAAACGTAATAATAACATTCCCATGTTGAGTGATAATCTCCACAGATTTCACAACCAGTTATTGTTTCGTCATTCGTGATCCAAGATTGACCGAACGAATTGTCATCAACACCCGTTTGAGAGTATTGATTTAATTGATTTTGGATATCAAAAAGAGTTTCCATAGCCTTGTTTTCAAAATTTTCCATTTTATTGCGATGACCAAATTTTAGCTACAATGTGGTGCATTTACTAATTATCCTATTAGTTCTAAAAATAGAAAAACTTATATAAGTTGTCCAATTAATAGACTTTTCTACTTTTGCCCACGTTTCGAATAGCCAAAAGATGCAGCAGGGAGCCAGAACCCTTTAAATCGGAAGCTCACAACTCAGCCACTAACAAATCCAACTATTACTACGAAGCAGAAAATTGTCAACGTCCATTAATTTAACCACTTAAATAATTTTTCTTTCCGTTTGAGATAGTAGATAAGAAATAGAGAAAATTTCTAAGTCCTAAAAACTAAAGCGTCGAGAAATAAGAAAGAAAAAGAATGCGCGTCGAAAAACGTCGAAAAATAAAAATAAGAAAGTAGCGAGTCGTGACTTAAAAGGCACTAAAATTTTAAAATCGTCCAAAATTCTAAAGCACCTAAATCTTAGTCTAAAGAAATAGCACTTAAGGGATTTTACGGCAAAGCCTAAGAATCTATACATATAAAATAACTACGGAAAAACTAATTTTAAAACTAATTGCGAACGAAAAATATATAAAATATTACGAATACACTAAATAAAAGGATACAAATTATAAAAAGTGATAAAATTACTTATTTTTATAAAAAAAAATATTATTTTTATATTTTTATTTTTATATTTTATAAAAGTATTAATTTTTTATATATTAAAACTAAATATAATTAATTATAACTAATTAATTTAAAAACTTAAACTAAATAATAATAATAATAAAGTAATTAGGGTTAAATAATAATAATAATTAATAATACCCCGTAATTAATGTGAAATAAGGTTTCTAGTCAGGCTGGTCAGGGCGGCTCCGCGAGTCGTGGAGTTTTAAGCCTGCAAACTCCGCGAGTCGTGGAGTTTGAAAAAAACGTTTTTTTGTTTTTGTTTTTTTTTTTTAAATTTTATATTGTTTTTCTAAAAATATATTTATACAAAAATAAATTAAAAATATAGCGTTTCGCCGAGTCCCCGGTAGCGGCGCCAAAAACTTGATGTGGTAGCGTGGGGGTACGTGATAGTACTATATTTTACTACGAAATACGTGACAATTTACACAAGTTTTAATTATTTTTTACAAATGGGATATACCTAAACCTTGCTACAACACTATAGGCAGTGTTCCTAATCGTAGAGTAGTGTAGTTTTTAGTAAGTCTGGTTCGTTCCACAGGGAACTGGCTTATTTCACACTATATTTTAAACAATTATATTCGTACAAAAATATATTATATTAATAATATATAAAAGGGGGTTTTACCGTTTAATGACCGGTTTGTCGATTTTATATTTTAAGCGAAGCGTAAAGTAAATGACGATATTTAAGTAACAATATAAAATAAATAACAATAATTAAAATGACAATAAATAAAAGTACGAGGAAATATGAAATAAAATATATTATGCTTATTTAAACTTCCGTAACCATGATGGTTGACGTGTTGATTTTAGTTTTATGCCCATGGGTTAATTGTCCTTTGTCCTGGATTATTTAATATGTCCGTCTAGTTTTTGTCCATAACAGTTCATCGGTCATAAATTTAAAGTGCGAGTGTCCTCGTCAAATTATCCTTATACCCGAAGTCAAATATTCCAACTAATTGGGGACTTAAACTGTAACAAGGTTTTAATACTTTGTTTAATAATTACACCAGGATATCGACTGCGTGTAACCCAAGATTTTAATACTTTGTTATCAATTATGCGAAGTGTCCTTGTACATAATTTCACCCCTGTTTTAATAATTCCATAGAGTATTATTCCATTCCCGTGTCCGGTTAAATGAACGATTATTCGTACATATAAATACCCCGTCCATCGTGTCCGATCGAGTGTATATGGTTATTTATAGGTACATCCAATTGTAAATTTTTATATTAAAATTAACAAACTATCATTTAGTTAAACAAATATAAAGCCCATTAATAGCCCATAGTCTAATTTCCACAAGTGTCGTTCTTTTGGCCAAACCCCAATTATGGTACAAAGCCCAATTACCCAATTTTAATATTTTTAGCCCAACATCATGATTACTTCATCTTAAATAAGCATAATAATAACTTAAGTACGAGACATTAATTTAAAAAGGAGAACATAGCTTACATTGATTATTTATCGCGTAGTGTTACATGGACAGAGCTCCGACTTTAAAACCCGTAAAATAACCATTACATAACCCGAACTAATCTAATATAACACTAATCTATATTATATTATATATATATATATATATATATATATATATATATATATATATATATATATATATATTATATATATATATATATATTTATTTATATTATACTACGGAGTATTATTATTATTATGTTATTTTTACTCGCAGAATTCGTGACATTTTATAGGTATTTTGGAATTTGGCAGCTCCGCGAGTCGTGGAGTTTATGGCCTTCAAACTCCGCGAGTCGTGGAGTTTGAAAATCCAGCTCACAAACTTTTGGCTCCTAGCTTGTCGACATAATAAATATATAAATATAAAATATAAATAATTAATATAATTATTTATATATTATATTATATTCTTGTGCATAACTGACTTGTAATTTTTGGTCCGTTGCGTCGGGCGTTGATAGTTGACTCATGTCCCGGTTCCGGATTTTTAAACGTCCTTGCGTACAATTTAATATCTTGTACTTTGCGTTCCGCAACTTGTACTTTTGTCATTTTTAGACGTTTCTTATCAATAAATTGAACCACTTGGATTGTATCTTATATATTTGAGCTTTTTGGTCATTTGCGTTTTCAAATCATCGTTTTCGCCTTTTGTCTTGGCACTTATTTAATATAAATGATTACAACTTAAAATAGGACAATTACAACTAAATAATTTACATGTTGGGAGGATATTGCTATTAAATATATGTTCATTTGGAGCACTATCATTACCCCCTAAAAGTACACTTGGCAAGTGCGTATGTTTACGAAGTATTAAAAACCCGTTAAATGCTAGCGCTACTAGCCCGAGTGGGGATGTCAAACCCTATGGATCCATATCTAAGATTTGCGTTCATAGGTTCAAAGACCAATGACTAAACGTTACCGAGCTAAGGGGAAAGTTTATGCCGTTGTATAACCCACACATATATAAAGTTTAAGTACTCATGCCTAGTATATAAAACATAAAATGCGCATGTATTCTCAGTTCCCAAAATAGTTAAAGTAAAAAGGGATGCTATAACTCATAGTGGAAAGGTACTAAGTCAGTAAATCGTTCCCAAAGGTTTAAATGTATGTAAATTAGGTCTTAAGTATCATCATCATTCATCATTAAGTCAAAAGGGTAAAGTAAGTTTTCGTTCAGGAATAGGGTTTAAAACAAAGGCTGACTTCGTTTAGTCGCCACGGCCTCTATACAAACTAAAATGAGGTGAGACCAGTGGCCATGGCTCCGTATATGAGTCCCCTAGGTACTTACCAATTTATAGAACCAAACTCATCTTTGTTTGACCGTGGTGTCAGTTTAAGTACGAGTAGGTCAGAAATTTCAGCACAACGTTAATAGGGTGTAGTGACTTTCGGGAGGCCATAGACCCTAAACTGTAACTCGGATTAAGACGAGGTCTAAATGGAAAATTATCTACTCGAACCGAAATAACTTAAAATAATCTTTCCCGTAACCCAGGTATTCTGATCAGACCCGAAAAATAGTAGGTTAAATGTTCCAGTGGGTTCTTGGTGCTCGATGCTCATCACGGTTCTCATCCTTGATGCATATAGGTTCAAGTGTACAACTTGTTGATGTGTTTGCATCATATTTACCAAGTTTTGACCATCATAACACTAGTGAAAGTCTAAGATATGTAGCACAACTCAATTAAGGGTTGCATGTAGTTTGATGAACCAAAGTTACATCAAGATCTTAGATCCGACACATATAAGTGTTCTACTAGTAATATTAAGCTATAAACTTAAAAGTAAACTAAATAAACAAGATCTTAAGTTGTAGAACTTAGATCTTAGCTAGATCTTAAAGATCCTAGACTAGAAAGTCTAGATCTAGTGTTCTTAAGTTAGATCCTAAGTTATAAGACTTAGATCTTTACTTTAATGAAACCATAAGTTATGAAACTTAGATTTTCATCTTGTAAAGTGTATGTAAGCTTACAAGCTTTTGTTTACAATAAAGTAAGAAGACCATAAGCTATAGAAACTTAGATCTATCAAAAGTATATGAAGTTGTAACTAGAAAGTTAAACTTCCATGTTCTTGAACTTACAAAGTTAACTTTAGTTTCAAGAAGTATGAGATCAAGTTTTAACTAGTAATACTTGACCACGAACAATAAAACACGAATTTAAAGTAACTAAAAATGAAGAAATAAACTAGATCTACAAGTATTATGTTCATATTTGCTTCATACTTGAGAAGATTCAAACCAAAGTTTAGATCTTAATAATTCAAGTCTACAAAACATAAACATAAAGAAGATTATAAAACTTATGAACTTTTAGTCTTGAAAACACTTAAATGTAGAACCACAAACTAACAAATTTGAGTTCTTGTTCTTGGTTCTTCATCAACAAAAGAGTGAAGAAACAAGATTCATGGAGATGCAAACTAACAAGTTTGATCTCTAACAACAAACAACAAACAATATTCAAGTAACAATTCAAGTTAAAGATGATGATACATGGATGATATTTTTCGGTTTTGTTAAAGGAAAAAGAAGAAGAATTGTAGCTTGTTACTTACAAGTTTGAGAGAGAATATGAGAGAAAAATGTAAGTGTTTTGTGTGTGTGTGAAATGGAATGGAAAATACAAGTAATAAGTAACAAAGTGAAGTGAAAATGAACTCTTCCTCCCTCTATACAAGCCGACGGTTTACAAGGGAAAAAGGGAAGATCAAATGCAACTTTCTAATGTGGGAATGAGGTGTTAGCTAGATTGAGTAACAAGTTAAAATAACTCTTCTATGCTTGAGACAACTTGGCCTCCTAATTAGTTTAATTAACCCATGGTTAAACTTAATGTAATACTAGCATGTAACATGGGCTTACAAGTCCATAAAATGTGTAGGGTGGGCTTACAAGTCCAAATCCATTAATTATAGCCCAAGTCCAAGTAAGTATGCAATTTAAATAAATAAAGCCCAAGTAATTAACTACTAACCTTAGTTAATTAAAAATGATTAATAATAAATAATCATGAATGTAAATAATATTCAAAAATATTATTCGTGAAAAGTACGCGTGTCACAAAGACTAGTCGGGCCATGAAAAGTTATATACGGTAACAAACAAATGTACAAAAATACATTTATTAAAGCGCAAGTATTAATAATAAATATTAATAATAAACGTTGGAAAATTCCTGGTTGTTACATAGTCATGATGTCCCAATGGTTGAATTGGTATAATTTGTCGCTTAAAATCGTTGTAAACATGATGTATTGTGTATGGAAGGTTTTAAGTATTAAACAATGCAACAAATTGATTTTGGTAAAACTTGATTTGGTGTAAAACTTAAAAATAGTCCTGACCTTCTTTTTAGTGATACGGCACGCCGCGCAAGGTCTTCATGCACCGCCCAAGGTCTTCGCGCGCCGTGCAAATGTCCTGGATCTGGTGGTCAGGTCCGGTTCAAGGTTCAGCATTAAATTCACGTTATGGGGCGTCCCGCGCAGGGATTTTGCGCGCCGTGCAGATCCACTGTCTTAAAAAAATGTGTTGTTTTTCGATAAGTGGGTTTGGGTCATTTCATGGTTTTAAATTAAACCAGGCTGATATATGTGTATATAGCAAATTTGATGATTCTGCTAAAAGAGTTATAATTTGTCTATATGTTGATGACATGTTAATCTTTGGGACTGATCAAAGTTAAGTTAATTTAATAAAAGAATTTTTGTTATCAAAGTTCTCCATAAAAGATATACGGGAGGCTGATGTTATCCTTGGTATAAGGATTAAATGTGAAAGCAAAGGAATTTTGATCTCACAATCTCATTACATTGAGAAGGTGTTGATAAAGTTCAATTGCTTTGATTGTACTCCTGTGAGTACATATGTGGATCTAAGTGAGAAGCTTATGCTTAACCAAGGTGAAGTTGTATCACAACTTGAGTACTCTCATGTGATTGGCAGTTTAATGTATTCCATGACTTGTACAAGGTCGGATATTGCATTTTCTGTGAGAAAATTGAGTAGATATACTAGTAATCTTAGTACTCATCATTGGCAAGAAGCAGCAGACATGTATTACCCACTCAACGATGGAATCTGAGTTTGTTGCACTAGCTGCTGATGGTAAAGAGGCAGAATGGCTTAGAAACTTGATTCATGAGATTTCTTTATGGCCTAAACCTATAGCACACATGTATATCCATTGTGATAGTGCTGCAACATTGACAAAGGCTTATAGCTAGATGTACAATAGAAAGTCTAGACACTTAGGTGTTATTTGTTAAACATAGCATGATTCGTAAACTCATCACAAAGGGGGTAATCTCTATAGTGTTTGTAAGGTCACAATAGAATTTAGATGATCACTTGACGAAGGGATTGGCAAGAGACTTTTTTGGTTAGTGATCCAATGATAATATTCAAATGTTAACCACTTTGTTTTGATGATGACACCAAGTCTTAAGTGCTTAAAAGCATGTATTTCTTGAGTTTTTCAAAAGACTCTTTTGACTTATTTGTTATGTGTATTGATCATTTCCTAGATTTCATGTAACTACATGGCGTTGTATAAGAGAAAGATTGAATAATAGATACTGGATGTACAATGCACACGACGTGGAACAAAGACTTCTTCACCAAGTCAAAGAACATAACGGTGGTGACGTAATCTTTGGCAGCGATGTACAAGGAAAAATTGTCGGTAAAGGTAACATCACTAACTATAAAATAACTCTTGAAGATGTCTTGCATATTAAGAACCTAAGTTCTAATTTGCTAAGTGTTGGTAAAATATGTGACAAGGGCTATAACATGACATTCACTAAATCCTCTTCACACATAACTAAAGACGGTAAAAATGTCATAAATGGAATTAGGAAAAAGGGGCTTTACACATGCAAACTAAATGATTTCAAACACTTAGATATTTGTCTCACTTCCATTCATGACACTACCACTTTGTGGCATAGGAGACTTGGGCATGCAAATATGAAATTAATTCATAATATATCTTCTAAAGAAATGGTTAGAGACTTACCTAAGCTAAAATATGAAAGTCATTTTTGTGATACATGTAATATAGGAAAACAAGTCCATGCTAATCATAAACCTAAGAATTTCATTTCAACTAAAAGATACCTAGAACTTCTACATATGGATTTGTTTGGGCCATCATTCGTTCAAAGTTATAGGGGGAATTTTTACACTTTGGTAATCGTGGATGATTTTTCTTGATATACATGGACATTGTTTTTAAAAAACAAAAATGAGGAATTTGAATGATTTGTAATTTTTGCTACAAAAATACAAAATTTACTTGGTTGTACAATAGTCACCATAAGAATGGACCATGGAAGAGAATTTGACAATGATGAACAATTTGGAGTCTTTTGTGATTTACATGGAATTTCTCATAATTTTTTGGCTCCTCGCACTCCTCTTTTAAATGGGGTTGTTGTAATGAACAACCGAACTCTTCAAGAAATGAATAGAACAATGTTGAATGAACAATCCATACCACAAAAATTTTGGTGGGAAGCCGTATCAACTTTAACTTATATTCAAATAGAGTTCAAATTAGGCCTTCAATGGATAAGACACCCTATGAAATTTTAAAGGGTTGGAAACCCACCGTGAGTCACCTAAGGGTATTTGGGTGTAAATGCCTTTATCTTAAACAAAAAGGAATACCTCACAAAATTTGAACCTAAAGCATATGAAGGAGTATTCCTAGGATATTCGTTAGAAAGTAAGGCCTATAGAGTTCTAAATAATACAAAAATGTCATAGAAGAATCATTGGACGTCACATTCAATGAAACTCTTCCTCCTAAGACCAAACCACTAATGGATGACAATGTGGTTGAACAAGAAGCCATAGTGATAAGCTTAACCCAAAATGAGTCCAAAGAAGTCGAAGAAACAAATGAAAAAGAATCTTATTTGGAAAACGACCTAGTAAAGATAACCTAGAACCCTCAACCGACCTTAAACATATTAAGGATCATCCAATAGAACAAGTCATAGGAGATATCAACACTAGAAACACACGATCACAAATATTCAACCTAGTTGCAAACTATACATTTGTTTCTCAAATAGAACCCAAGAATGTCAAAGAAGCCTTATTAGATGATAGTTGGGTGGAAGCCATACAATAGGATTTAAATCAATTCCAAAGGAGTGATGTATGGGATTTGGTTCCCTTACCAAGTGAGCATAATATCATAGGAACCAAATGGGAGTATAGGAATAAACTAGATGAAGATGGGAAGGCTGTTAGAAACAAAGCTAGGTTGGTCGCTCAAGGGTATAGCCAACAAGAAGGAATTGATTATGATGAAACCTTTGCTCCAGTGACTAGGTTAGAGTCCATTAGAATACTTCTTGCATACGCATATGCCAAAGATTTAAACCTTTATCAAATGGATGTCAAAAGTGCTTTTCTAAATGGTGTTATAAATGAAGAAGTATATGTGCCACAACCTCCGGGCTTTGAAGATTTTGAAAAACCATATCATGTGTTTAACTTAAGAAAGCCCTATATGGACTCAAACAAGCTCCTAGAGCTTGGTATGAGAGACTTAGAACCTTTCTCATTAATCATAGATATGAAATTAGAAAAATTGATAATACATTATTCATCAAGAAACATGAAAATGGTTTAGTTATTTTTTAAATATATGTTGATGATATTGTATTTGTTTCTACTAACGAATCTCTTAGCAATGGGTTTTCTAAGTCAATGCATTATGAGTTTGAAATGAGCATGATGGGTGAACTCAAGTTCTTTCTCGAACTCCAAATTAAGCAACTAGAAGATGGAACGTTCATCAATCAACAAAAGTATATTCATGATATGCTCAAAAATTTTGGCATGGAAAACTCAAAGCCAATGGCCACTCCCATGGCCACTAATTCAAAGGTTACTCTCGAAGGAAAAGGAGATTCATTCGATAGCACCAAGTATAGTGAGATGATAGGATCTCTATTATACTAACGGCAAGTTAGCCCGACATCATGTATAGCGTGTGCTTGTGTGCAAGATTCCAAGAGAATCCCAAAATGTCACACGTTGAAGTGGTTAAAAGAATCTTTAGATACTTGAAAGGTACCATGCATCTTAAGCTATGGTACCCAAAGTTCAGCGGTGTTTATATTATGTGCTTTGCGGATTCCGACCATGGAGGGTCATTGATCGATTGAAAGAGCACAAGTGGTGTGTGTGAATTTGTTGGTCTTTGTTCAACATCATGGTTCTCCAAGAAAAAAACATCCATTGCACTATCCACTACCGAAGCAGAATATGTTGCCGTAGGAAGAGCATGTGTACAAGTGCTATGGATGAAACAAACCTTCATCGACTACGACATCATCTCTTCTGAAGTACCTATATGTTGTGATAATAAAAGTGCTATAGACCTATCTAAGAATCAAATATTACACTATAGGACTATACACATAGACATTAGGCACCACTTTTTACGTGATCATGTCCAAAAAGGAAATATTGTGATTGATAAGGTAGATTCCGTAGAAAACATAGTTGATATCTTTAATAATTTTCCGAAAAAGGAAACCTTCACTTTACTTAGGAATGGGTTGGGAATTATAGAACTTGTGCCTTAATAAAAACAGAACCCGTGCGGTCGAAGCACGGTCGACCGTAGGCTCGACCGCACACCAGCTGGCGGTTGTTTTGTCTTTTTCTCACTATCTTTATTATCTAAATAACCTTTTCACCAACCTCACTCTTTCTTTAAATCCCAACCACTAGATCTCGGATCTCATTGTCTCATTTCTCACAAACATCTCTAGTAGTCCTTCAAGGTAAGCATTCAAAATCTTTACATTTGCTTACTTATAAAAGATTTCTCATGTGCTCCTATACTCTTTACATAGTCTTTCATGAGAATGTATTTAGTGTCTTTCATACTAATAGGAACACTTTTTTTGATGCATAACTCATCTATTGTGGAAAATCCTTTGAAAAGCATTACTAATAGGGTGCCATGTAAGAACTTTTTCTTGCATAATTCATGAAAGTTATTTTTGAAAACCACTCATACACACATAAATGTTTGACCAAGTCCTCATGATAAATGTCAATCTCATGACACTTTTCTAATCTTAGCAAACATAAATTGAAATGATGAAACTTGTCTATTTTTCAAAATATGGCACAACTCACTTATTTTCAAAATGCGTATAGACAAGAATTAATCGACATATGTTTATCATATATGTTTTCAAAAACATGTGGTAAACATGATTCCTTTGTTAAAATGTTCACGTTCCTAGGAAATGACCAACACACGAAGACCGTGTGCGACATATCATCGTCAACAAATGGAAACTAGAACCCTTCTTGAAGAAAGAGTCGTTCACTACAAAGAGATTCCAAACCTTCACACGAAATTTACTCAAAAAGGATTTCTCTCTTTCTTGAACCTAGATGAAATCAAATACCCATCTCTTATTCGGGATTTTTATTTCAATTTTGAACTTGTCTACCCAAAACGAGTCAAATTTCAACTGTGTAATAAGACTCACTATTGGCCTCTCTCTTACTTTACCTCGGTTATGGAGATTCCCTCACACGGTCTTCGTTTCCACACTCTTCAAACCGATCTTAGATCGTTGCATCCTACCTACCCGACCCAAGAGGTACTCTTCATCATCACTGACTCAGACGTACCCAACAACCTCAACCATCGAATCCTTGTTCATGACTCTGAGATTCTTCATGATCTTCAACTCCTCTTGACCATCATTCGACACAACATTTTTTGTAGAGAGGAAACTGTCAATCATCTCTCAGGAACCGAAGTGGCCCTTCTATGGTCCTTTCTCTCCAACAATGCCATGAAAATCGTATACATCATGACTCAACCAATGAGCAGCCTTCGTGAACTACCCAATCGTTCACTTCCATACTCTATTCATCTTAATCGCCTATTTCGACACATAGGTGTGATAACTCTTCTAAGGGTTCCTCGTCCTGTGTCAACCATTCTGCTCACTTTTTGGATTGAGACTCCAATAATCATTCTTTCATCCAACACTGAGGACTCTACTATCTCTGATGCCGTCAGCACCAATGCTCATTATCTTTGAGAATGTTGGTTAGGGAAAAATTAAGGGCGGGTAGTTATGTCATCTAGCCTATGATTATGACTTATGCTTGTGATTTATTATGCATTATGTACTCTAATTATGACTTTTTTGCATGCTAATCCTCTTTCTATGAGTCTTATGGTTTACATTTCGAGGGGGAGCTATACCATCTAGTGCTAGGTAAGATTCAAGGGGGAGGATTACTCTAGGCGCGCTTAGTTCCAGGGGGAGCTAACCTTTTTGCTTCGACAAAAGGGGGAGAAAGTGCATGGTAAGTGATGTTAACACATGTGTTGTATTATACGTTTAAGAACACTTACATAGGTTTATCATCATCAAAAATGGGGAAAATATTGTTAGTGATCTAATGATAATATTCAAATGTTAACCACTTTGTTTAATGATGACACCAAGTGTTAAGTGCTTAAAAGCGTATCACACAAGTTCACAAGCCTACATAATCTCTAGCAAATGACCAATACACATAATAAACAAGTAAAAAGAGTCTTTTGAAAAACTCAGGAAATACATGGCTAGCTCCATGGTCGACCGCAGGTCGGACCGTGGGTGTCCTGTACCTTGGTTTCTAAAGAACAAGGTACACGGTCGACTCAACGGCTGACCGTGGGTTAAACACAGTTTGTTCTGTCCAAAATTATTGACCAAATAAAGTTTGACCACTTCGGGGCATCTATAATTCACGAAAACTTTTTTAACATACTTCGAATAGTTGCCCTCTTCATATCAAAAAGATTTTTGGTCTCTAGGATGCTAATCTCACTTAATCTCACCTAATGACGTCTTAATGACACTTTAGCTTGTGATTAAGGTTAAACTCATAAGTGTTGCTAAATGTCCTTTTGCAAGTCATTCTTTTAAATCTAAAATATATGTAGACATGATTAGGATGGTCATTAAGTCCTAACAAAAGAGATGATCTCCACTTAATTAACCATTAAGCATTACTTACATGCTTAAATATATGATTAGTGTAACTTTCTAGAAGTCTTCATGTAAGACAAATGGGTCTTATTTGTAGGTTTGCAAGTAACCAATGAATGTATATACTTGCAATCAAATGTTGACAAAAGCCTTGAAGACTTGTGAGATGAACTTTGGAAGCTTTTGGTTTATCAAGGGATAAAAATCTGCATTTGCCATAAAAAGAAATCAGTGACACACTAGAAGTACAATGGGGCTTTCCTCTTTTAAACCAATATTAACTTCCAATAATACATCCAAGATAAAAGGGTTTATGCAGGTTATTTCATATGTTTTTGGCCTCTAATTGTAGTCATCCAATAAGAGAAAGTGACAAAGTTAAAGGTCTCAAACGGCTACAAATTCAGAAGTCGGGACCTGCACGGTCGATCCACGGTTAACCGTGAGGTGATCCGCACAGAGTCTGGTTTGAAATTCTCTTGCCTATTGTTAGGACCCTGAAGTTGTATAGTGTTAATGTGAAAATAAGCTTAAATGAAGGTTCCTTAGAAGAGGGCTATATAAGGAACCTAAGTAGTCCTAATTAGAAAGCCATTGCATTGTAACTGAGTTCTAGAAGCTATGGAATGTAATTGTACCGATTCTCTCTAATACCGAGTCTCATTCCTATCTACTGAATCTCTCTTTATCTTATCATTTCTCTCAATCTCAACATGATCTGACCTATCATTTGGTATCAGAGCTTCCAGGAAGTGATTCTACATCACTATATCGATCCAGAGATTGAAGATTACAGAATCTGATTACTCTCGGTATTTTGAATCACATTCGATATCATCGAATTTGATAATCTGACGTTCAGATTCTTGTGATAAGTTCAGCAAAGGTGCATTAGGTATTTTAGAAAGAGTTTCGATCATCATTACAGCATTTTAACTTCAATTATGGAGAATCAAGTTGATTTTTAGAGTTTGTGGCTAAAACTCTCGGTATTGCTTAATTCAAGCTTGATTCTGGATTTTTGTGAAGATTTAAGGATTCAGTTGTGTTCGTGAGGTGTTAAATCACATTTCTGACGGTTCAATTTCTTCAATTCATTAAGTTTTGAAGATTTGATCAACACTCGGTATCGTAACTGTTATACTGAGTCTGCTTCATTACTTAAATTCATCTTAAGTGTTGCATATTGTGGTGTGATTGTGATTCTATCACATTCGGTTTGATCATACGCAGCTAATTGGTGTGGTTTGAGAAAGGATTCTGTCATATTTCTAAGTTTTAAACTTAGACTCGGTATTGTCAACTGCTACAGTTGATATTCGGTATCCTATACTTTCGGTATCTTTGATATTTTGTGTGATACTAACGTGTTTCCTTGTGCAGCAAGGTTACAGAATCAAATTCAAAAGGATTGAATTGAGATTGAACTTCAAATTCTTACAGAATCTGACTACCGAATCATATACAGAATCTGAGTTTCTGTATCACTTAATTCATTGTTTTAAGTGGTTACAGGCTACAATTCTTGTGGTTACTGAATCTATACTGAATATGGGTGTGTCTCTTGTATTTCTGATCAGTTTCTTTTACAGAATCTGATATACAGAATCTTTACCGAATTTGCTACTTTACCGAATCTGCAACAGTACCGAATCTGTTACAGAATCTGACATTCTGATCAGATTGTTGTGATTTTTCATCTGAGATTTGTGTAATACAGAATCTTTACCGAATCTACCTCATTTTCAAGATGTCTACTCAAGATACTTTGATCATTGGATCAGATTCCCGTCCTCCAGTGTTGTTTGATGGCAAGTACACTCAGTGGCTTCACCGTATCACTCAGTACATAGACTATAAGGGTGAGAAAGCAAAGTACATTTGGGCTTCTCTGAGAGATGGTCTAATTGTTGATTATCATCCGGATACTGGTATGCCAATTCCAGTCTATGAACTTTCTGGTGATAAGCGTGAGAGAGCTCAGGGTGACATAGAGGCAAAGAATATTGTTATCCAAGCTATCCCGTATGAATTGTTTGAAAATGTTGATAGCAACACAACAGCAAAAGATATATGGGATGAGATCAAACGACAGCAAGAAGGTTATGACATGTCAGATGTTACTAAATTGAATAAGGCTCTGGGATTCTATGAAGATTTCAAGCAGGAAACTGATGAACCACTCAAGGATACCTATTGTCGTTTCAATGGTGTTCTCAATGAGTTGAAAAGGTGCAAGATCATAAAAGTAAATGCTGAAGTCAACATGAAGTTTCTTAAAAAGCTCAATGCTGATTGGCTTCCTTATGGAACCATTGTTCGATCTACTAAAGAGATTGACAAGTTGACTATTCATGAGCTTGTTGGAGTTCTTATGCATTACCAACCTGAAGTGTCTAAACTTCAAGAAGGAAGGAAAGAGTCTTCTCCGAGTGATCCACTTGCCCTAATTGCTAAAAAGAAGAGCAAATCGTTGACGTCTTCCAAAGGCTTGTCCAAGAAAGTGCTTGTTGAAGAATCAACTGATTCAGAAGATTTGAATCTTTCTGATGTTGATGATTCTCACCTTGAATTAGTCAAGATGGCAGCCATGTTCACAAAAGCCTTGAACAAACACAAGTTTAAAGGCAAATCAAGCAATCAACGCAAAAACTCATCATCTTCCTCGTAATACAAGAAAGCTGATCAATCTAAACAACAACGTGCTGATGATTCCAAGAAGGAAGATTCAATTTGTTTCAATTGTGGCAAAGCTGGTCATTACTCTCGTGAGTGCAAGATGCCTAAGAAGAAGGACGCAACTTACTACAAGAAGAAAATGTTGATGGCTAAGATTGTGGAAACTGGGGGAGAGCTAAAACCGGTTGATGATACTTGGTTTAACTGGACTGACGATTCAGATTCAGAAGTGGAACATGCAAATGTTTGCAAGGTGACAAAGCTCATCAAAGCTAAGGAAGCAATGGAGAATTCTGACTTAACATCCGATGATGATGAGGTACAATCATCTGAAATCTCACCTGATTTTATCAAAATACAAAATGACTTGATGAAGAATCTGGTCTCAATGTCAAAAGAAGTCAAAGGCTTAAAATCTAAAAACAAGGTTTTAAAAGATAAAATCAAAATGAATGAGACCAGACCTTCCTCATCCAAATTGCAAACGGATGTGCAACAATTGACTCTCCGACTCAACTCTACGGAAACTGAGTTGGAAGATCTGAAAAAGACAATTCATCCAATTAAAGTTGAAAGAACTGATAATCGTTTAAAATCGGAACGACTTGCAGAAAAAGTTCAATTTTTAGAAAAAAATCTTTCCGATTTGAAAAACCAACATGAACCCACACTTTCAAAACTAAACAAGAAAATCATTCAATTGGAAAACACCATAATTGAAAAGAACACTGAAATTTCTTTATTGTCAAAAGAATCTTTTCAAATGAAAGCACAACTTGCTCGATATGAGGAAAAACTCTATCGAACAGAGCAATCTAAAGATATCATGGATATGGAACTTTCAAAATAAACGATTTTCATGAATAGACCAAAAACGATTCATGGTGAAAAGTGGGGGTTGGGTTATGAAGATCCGAAAATTTTGGAAAATGCTTCCAAAAAGATTCCAGGATTATATCATTCTGATTATTTTCAAGCTGGTTTACCATCGCATTTTGTACATGCTTCTGATGCTGATTTTGATGATATTATTGAAAATCGTAAATCTATGAAATACCATCAAATTAGCTTAATGTATGAAAAAATCAATGCTACGATAGGTAAACCGAATCCCGATTTCTTGAAAAATCTTGTTGAAACTGAAAAGAACATGCAACGTGAAGATTATGTGCCTAAGCGTAGACTGGTTTATATCCCAACACTCATGCTAGAGAAATACATTTTAATGCTTGAGAATGAATTGTTTAACAAACCTAGTTCTAGCATTACTGCAATAGATGAGGTGTTTGATGAACCAATTTTTGATGTGAAACCAATTCTACCAAATTTACCTGCATGTCCAGATGATGTTTTCCGTGAAGACCTAGCACATGAACTAACTGTCTTCTTTGAGACAGATTCTCTAGGTCAAAATTCTTTAGATGAAAAAGTAGAACCTCAGGATGAACCGAACATTGAACCTTTGATAGATTTTGAAAGTCAACTTCATCCTTTACATGATTATTACTTGCATTTGCCTGCTGTACGTAATTTGAATCGTATAGTAGCTCAACTTGAACAGGAGAATATTGACTTGCAACTTAAGTGCCATTCATTAGAACAAATGCTTGCTTTGTGTGATAAATTGCCTTCACTGCCTAAGAAAGAATGTACTTATGCTTTTAAGGAGGGTGAAGTGATAGTTTCTGCTGAAGAATTATGTCTTGAGATTAAAAGCTTAAAACAAAAGATAATTCAAATGAAATAGGCTAACACACTTAAGCAAACGTCTAATGTTGCAACCAATGTGCTTGAATGTACTGATGGGATTACTAAGAAGGGGAAGGGAACAACAACATCTAAGGATGTAAAACCCATTACTATTCTTAAAAATCCTCTACGTTCTCAATTTGCCAATCATGGTTCGAAAGTTGTTTCTACAACTCAATATTTTGTTAAAAAGGTTCATTCTCCAAATGGTTCTGTGTTAACTGAAAGGATTCCTATGATTCCTATGTCAAAAACTTCAAAAGAGAGTCTTTTAAAGAAATCAGTTAAGTCCACAACACACACAAGTTCTAAACCTGATTTAAGTGAGTATGGTGCAAAAGAACGTACAATCAAATTGGAAATTCTGCAAAATCAATCATCTCATGTGTCAACTGAAAAGTTTGGACGTCTAACTAACAACGGTGTTTTTCGTGTCACAGGTCATAATTCAAACTTGAATTACAAATCTGTATGGGTTCCTAAGTCCACAACTAAGAAAGTAGCAACCAAACCAAAGAAAACTGCTAGTCGGCCTAGGAAATCCTCTCATGTTTTTCAATTTTCGTCTGTGAACAAAACATCTACTTGGAATAAATTGTGTGTTAAGACTTCTGATAACGATGTAAAGATTGATGTTGCGTATGATGCTTCATGTAATGTGGTTTTAAATGATGTTTTATTGTCTAAACTGCATGATGCTTTACGTGATTATTTCATCATTGATCCAAAGTTTGTTGTTAATCCAAAGTTTATTGTTGGTACTAACCGCAAAGGACCCAAAAAACTTTGGGTACCTAAACTCTAGGAAATTCACATTTACAGGGTTTCGATGTCTGTGTTTGGTATATCGATTCCGGTTGTTCTCGACACATGACGGGCGATAAATCCTTGCTTGTCAACTTCATTGACAAATTCCTAGGGACGGTTACGATGAGATTGCAACAATAACGGATTACAGAGATTTTGTGCAAAATGGCATAACAATCAAACGGGTTTCATATGTTGAGGGTTTGGGGTGCAGTTTATTTAGTGTGAGCCAATTCTGCGATGGAGATCTCCAAGTTCTGTTTGAACGTCGACAATGCTCGGTGCAATCCACTGAAGGGAATGATCTTCTTGTTGGTAAACGTTGTGCTTCACTATATACTATTGACCTCAATGATGCACCATCACATGCAACTATGTGTTTGGCCACTCGTTCTACCAAAGAAAATTCATGGTTATGGCATCATCGGATGTCACACCTAAATTACAAGGGTATCAATCGACTAGTCTCTAAAGATTTAGTTGATGGTATTCCAACCTTTCAATATGATAAGCATCATGTGTGTCCATCATGTGCGATGGGTAAGCTGAAACGGACTAATCATCCGCTTAAGCAAAACCCCAGTACTTCATCGTCTTTGCAATTATTGCATATGGACTTATGTGGGCCCATGTGTATTTCTAGCCTCGGTGGCAAGAAACATGTGTTTGTCATTGTTGATGACTATACCCGGTTTACATGGATTTTTCTTTTGCGAACTAAGTCAGAAACCCCCGCCATTATCATTGAATTCATTAAAAAGATTCAACGCTCTTTTAACAAACATGTTAAGAGCATCAGAACTGATAATGGGACGGAATTAAAGAATGACCTGCTTGATAGTTATTTGAAAGACCAAGGCATTGAACATCAGTTCTCTGCTGCTTGGACCCCCTCAACAAAATGGAGTCGTCGAACGACGTAATCGTACGTTGTGCGAAGCAGCACGAACGATGCTTGCCTACTCCAAATTACCTCCAAAAATGTGGGGGGGGGGGGCCATTTCAACTGCATGCTATACCCAAAATCGTTGTATTGTAAACAAACATTTTGATAAAACTCCATATGAGTTATTATATGGTAGATGCCCGAATGTCAAATATTTCTGTGTTTTTGGTTGTATATGCTATGTCCTTAACGACTTTGACAGCCTCGGAAAGTTTGATCCTCATGGCGATCAGGCCTTATTTCTTGGTTATTCCTCGAACAAAGTTGCTTATCGTGTTTATCATAAGCGGACAAAGATGATTAAAGAGAGCATCAACGTCAAGTTCGATGAATTTTTCGGGAATGGCTTTTGAACAACTCAGTTCAAAACCCGATCCTAACCTGGCTACTACTTCTTCCGCACAAAACTCAATTTTCTCTAAGAAGGGTGTTCCTACGGTTACTTCAGAGGAACTGGATATCTTTTTTGATAGTCTTTATACTCCTCAACGGGATTCAAATGTTCAAGCCATACCGGTTACACCATCACAGTCAACTACTGTGGAGACTCTTCAAAGTCTTTTTGATGAAGATTCAACACCAACTGATTCACCTGTTGCTTCTTCATCCTCCTTCCAACCTCCTGTTACTGATAATCTTGACCCAATTCAAGATTCATCAGTTGATACAACTCCAGCTGTTTCTCCAGATACTCTATTGAATCCATTCGATAATGTTACATCAGATCAAGCGGATCAAGGCTCAACGTCAACAACGGTTGATGTTTCAATGGATACCACTGATGTACAACCTCTTCCACACACCCGATGGACTAAAAGTCATCCAATAGATCTTATTATTGGTGACGCATCTGCTCCAGTGTAAACTCGAAGGGCTACTCAGAATATGTGTCTATTCACAGCCTTTCTTAGTAAGATTGAACCAACAACGGTTGCTCAAGCTTTACTAGATCCATACTGGGTAGTTGCAATGCAAGACGAGATCAATCAATTTGAACGAGTGAAAGTATGGCGATTAGTTCCAAGACCAACGGGTCAACGACCAATAGGGGTAAAGTAGATTTTCAAGAACAAGAAAGATTCTGATGGAATTGTGGTTCGAAATAAGGCACGTCTTGTGGCCCAAGGATATCGACAACAAGAAGGCATTGATTATGATGAAACGTTTGCTCTGGTTGCTAGGATTGAGGCAATTCGTCTTTTCCTCGCATTTGCTTCTCATATGAAGTTCACGGTGTTTCAAATGGATGTCAAAACTGCTTTTCTGAATGGTTATCTTCAAGAGGAAGTCTATGTTGATCAACCAGAGGGCTTTGTCGATCCCATTCATCCAAACCACGTCTACTACTTGGAGAAAGCTTTATACGGTCTGAAGCAAGCACCGCGTGCATGGTACGAGACCTTAACAAAGTATTTGCTGGACAATGGCTTCTCTTGTAGAACGATTGATACAACGCTATTCATCCGTAAAAACCACGGTCACATTCTCTTGGTTCAAATTTACGTTGATGATATTATTTTTGGTTCCACGTCCCCGGCCTTATGCAAAGAATTTGGTGACCTTATGGCCAACAAATTCGAAATGAGCATGCTTGACCAATTAACTTTCTTCTTGGGGTTACAAGTAAAACAATTACCAAATGGGATTTTTATCAGTCAAACTAAGTATATCAATGATATGCTAAAACGTTTTAAAATGACTGCTTTAAAACCAATGTCAACCCCAAAGAGAACTTTACTGGATGCTGATACTAATGGGGAACCCTTTGATATTACGCTTTATCGAAGCATGGTTGGTTCTTTAATGTATCTGACCTCAAGTCGACCAGACATTACACTTGCCGTAACTGTCTGTGCTCGCTTTCAGTCCAACCCAAAGAAATCTCACTCCAAAGCGGTTTTTAGGATTTTTCAATACCTTAAAGGTACACATAACCTTGGGATCTGGTATCCTCATAGATCCGATTTCAATCTCACTGCTTATATTGATGCGGATCATGGTGGTTGCCATGTTGATAGAAAAAGCACATCTGGATCATTTCAGATGTTGGGGAATAGGCTAGTTGGTTGGTCATTCAAAAAGCAGAACTGTGTGTCTTTATCAACAGCTGAGTCTGAGTACATTGCTGCAGCTCACTGTTGTTCACAAGTTTTGTGGATGCAAACTCAACTCTTGGACTATGGCTTTAAGATTTCTCAGACCCCGATCTATTGTGATTCACAAAGTGCTATTGCAATAACAAGCAACCCGGTTCAGCATTCTAAAACTAAACACATAGATATTTGTTATCATTTCATTAAGGACCATGTAGAGAAAGGGGATGTAGAATTATACTTTGTGCCTACTAAAGTGCAATTAGCTGACATGTTCACTAAACCTTTAGATGAACTTAGGCTAAAATTCTTGATCAAAGAGATTGGCATGGTAGAGTATAGTGCTTGATATTCCTTAGATCTGTTGGGACTTATTTTGGGGATCTTGTGTTTAGGGGGAGTAGATACTTTCTAGGGGGAGCAACTAAGTTTCAGTGCTTTAGATAATTTTTCTTTAAGGGACTGCCTTTAGATTAATGATAACTTCCTAGGTACATTTGTTCAATGGTTACGCAAGGAGGAGGTAACTCATTGATATCCTATTTCAAGGGGGAGTTAATTCATTTTCTTGGGAACATAATCAAAATGCTGATTTACTTTCTTGTATATCACATTTTGAGGGGGAGAGAAATGGAGAAAATGATAAAATTATTCAAAAATATTGTTTTTTTTTTCAAAAAGTGAATTAAAAATTTCTTTATTTTTATCTGAAATAATTCACTATGACTTGTATACATCTCAGTATGCAACCCGTGTTAACAATTGGTATCACTGAAGATTTAAACTTTGTATAAAATTCAAAGCTCTTTTGAGTACAAATCTTATTTTGAAAAATTCATAAAAATTGGAAAGGATAAAATCCAAAAATATTTAAATTTTACTGAACAAATGCTATTTTTAGCATTTTACCGAGTCTGACAACCAACTGCACAGATTCGGTAAGTTCAAAGTTTTCAAAAAAAATTGTCTCAGAATTGTTTTTCATGAAAAGATTAAAATGGATTTCAAGAGGAAAAATCAATTTGTCAAGATTTGGAGTTAAATTGTTAATGTTTTGAAAAATTGGACTGGATTCGGTATATTAGGCCCATTCTGTAAAGCCCATTCGGTATTTTACCTTCGGTATCTATAAAAGGAGAGTCAAAGTCAAACATTACTCTTACTGTTATTAATTACCTACCGAGTCTGTTGATTATACCGAATCTGCCTAATTCTACCGAGTCCGTCATTCTGTTTCTTCAAATTCTTGGTAATTGTTCATTTTAATCAATGTTTAAGATATATAATTGTAGAACTGAGATAATTATGTTTTTATCAACCAGAAAAGTTCAAAATAACTGGATTATGACCTTTAATTTTTGAAATCTTGTTGATTATACCGAGTCTGAGTCGAGTTCAATTAATCTTTGATTAAACTCAATTGATTTTAAAAATCAACATGAAATCTTGTCTAATCTGAGTTAAATTGACTGATCTATCATTTGACCGAGCCTGATTACATGTTTAATTGCTTATTTGATGGATTCTGTATCTACCGAATGTGTTCTTATCCTGATACCGAATTTGTTCATACAATTAACATGTTAATATGCTTATAATTGAATGGTTGATTGATCATGGTTGTGAAATTACATGATATATGATAGAATATGAATGTTTGAGTGACTTTCTGTTAATTGTTGAAGATACCGAATCTAGTTTTCCTTTTTGATACCGAGTCTGAAACTTGGTACCTTGAAAGTTTCTAATTTATATCTTCAAACACTTAACATGTTTATTCTATATTTTTCTGATATGAAAACTCAAGCTTATTTTGTTACAGAATCTAAAGTTTTCATAACTACTGAATCTGCTTGAATTGTGCTGAAATTGACTAAGTGTTATATAATTGACTTTGCATGATGATTTTGTACTAAGATGAATATCATATGAATGTCATGGTTGTCAATTATTTGTTCATATTTGAGAATAAAAGTCTTTTATATTTTTGAAAAAATCATAAAAATCTTAAAATTTAAAAAATATAAAAAGGATTTCAAAGGCAAATAAGAATAGAGATATATGCTTTTTGTTAAATATCTTGTGGTCTTCTATTTCTTATCTGTACAGGTAAATGGCGAACAATCACTTTATCAACTCTGAAACCAATATTCCCTGCAAATATTGGACTGCAATTCTAGAGATGCATACTTTATGGCCTGCTCTGAGCTCCACAGTTAGTGTGCCAGAAACAGACTTGGATATTCTTAACAGATCAATCAGATTTGTGGAGGCCACACAACCAAATGCTACTAATCCACAGGGCGAACCAGCCAGATTTGAATTTAGGCTGAGGGGAGTACAAGGATTCAGGAGTTTCACAAAAGCTGACTTCAGGAGGATATTCAGACTTCCTCTTGTACAGAATGCTCCTGCTTTTCCTGCTACTCAGCAAATGATGACTTCTGTCTTTGATCTTGGTTATGTTGGAGCTACCAATGTTCCACCAGCTAAGTTTCAGAAGAAATATCTGCATTCAAGGTGGTATGTGATCTTCTCGATCATCAACAGATGCTTGTTGATGACAAGAAGTGGATCTGATAGCTTAACTGTGCCGATGCTCAAACTTTTCTACTCATTCACAAGAGTAGAGAATCCTGATTATGCAGAACTTATATGGGATTTGGTTCAGGCACAGATTGAAAAGCCAAGGGGTTCATACATCCCTTGCGAAAGGTTTTTCTGTATCTTTATCCATGATGCTATCAATGCTTGCAGAAATGCAAATATCTTTGTACCAGGTACACATGGATTACAGATGAAAAGGTTTGGAGAGCTGAAGATGAACACCCCTATGGTGTCTGATAATCAATTCACTGCGCCAATTCCAAATTGGCTAGTGAGGCTAGCTGAACCCCAAGACGCTCGTATGCATTCTTATTTTCAGGCTGTAGGAATACCTCTTCCGAACCCGGTACAACAAGAACAAGTTGAACCTGCCGTGGTTCCAGCCCCAGAGGTTGTAGGGGAACCTGTAGTTCAACCACCCGGGCCAGCTAATCCTCCACTTAGAGTAAACCTCAAACGATCTAGGGTAGCACAACAAGCTCAACCCGTGAGGATCAGGGAACCTAGTCCAACTAGGATTGAACCAACCCTTTCTACAACACCCGAAGTAAGCAGTGACACTTCAGCAACAACATCTGAATCATCTCTTGAACATTCTCCTAAGAGAACTCGATACATGCCTGATGAGATGATTCAGACTCCACCAACCTAACGAGTAACTAGATCTAGGACTTCGACACCCATCATCCACCAAACAGTTACTCCAACCAGTGGTGATACGGACCAAGACCTAGAACCAATTAGGTCACCCTCACCCATCTCCGTATCACATTCAAGAATAACAGTAAGCCCTACGCTAAATGAAGCGCAAGCTTCGGTAGGCAAGAGATCTAAACGCACGGATGGTAAAACGACCACTAAGCCCATCCAATCTAAACAGGACTTAATAATAAATCCTACAAAGCAAGGTGCTTCGGCATCTAAGGAAGTAAAGTCTTCCTCTGCAGTAAAGTCTGCGTTGACTCAATCGATTGAGGAAACTCAATCATTGAAGTCCAGAACGGCCGAAGGGGAGCCGAAAAATCTTGAAAAGGCACCCTGCATATCAGCTGTAAATCCTCCTGTACCTCAACGTACAACAGGGTCTCGAGGTCCGGCTTATCTTGATGAGGAAGATCTGTCGCATCCCATGGAAACGAGTAAACATGACAATCCTTCAGGATATTTATCAAACTTCCAGCAGACTGTTCCCTTGGTTCATGAAAGTGATCCATTGGTTCAAACCACTTCTCTTCCAGATTCTGAATCTCAGGGTCTGGAGGAAGAGTCTTTAACTGAAAGAGATGTGCCACCTCATGGTATATCAATGATTTCAGGAGTCGGGGATAGCAATATCTCTGCGGGAACTAAACAGACGGGTAGTTCTACTACTTTGTCAGAGTCCCATGAGACCAAAGTAATGGAGGCGGATGCTTCGAAAGAAACTTTGCCGGTGACAACTCTGGTTGTTACCCAACCTCCATCAGAAGGGGATAACACGAATCTGACTAGTAGTACGTACAGCCCTACATATAAGAATAACACCGCATAATCATCCTTACCTACCCTCACGGCAACTTAAACACTTCCACCGACATCGCCTTCAACCGTTGCTGCTGATGCTGCTTTTGTTCATGGTTACACTGGTGTTTCACCAACAGGGTCACCTTCTCGAAGTTCAAATAGATATGGATTACAATATCTTTCTGACAATGAGGTGGAGGAGCTCTATCTTGCTGAGTTTGCTAAACGAATTGATCTTGATGAAGTTCGCGAAACTATGATGATTTATCTTGAGCAAGCAAGGATAGTATATCCTTTATCTCCATGCAAGTCACCTGGACCAATTCACATGCCTAATCATAATGATTTCGATCCCGACAATCTTCATGAGGGGGAGAATAGACAAGGTGGTTATCGGTCCAGTGTTTTTCAAAGATCAACTTATGAAGCTGGTACATCTAGTCAAAAGAAGGATAAAGATGTTGTTGATATATCTGATTCTAGTGATGAAATTGAAGAAATTCAGTGTGAAAGTTTTCTAGATGAATCGGAAAGTCAGAGAGAGGGTGACTCAGGAATGTTAATGATTATGGATTCAGCTGATCAATCAGAGAAAGAGTTAACTCAAGAGGACAATCAAAACTTTGACAACGTTGAAGATATTTTAAAGGGGTCATCGAGTGTCATCAATGAATTCAATGATCATCAATTTATTAATTTGATATCTCCAACTGACGAATTTGGAATACACTTCGAAAAGGAGATTTTCTCTAATGGCAAAGAAGATACCACGACTCCTCCCGATTTGAATGTTCCTTTTCAAATTGCAGAGATTGTTCTTGAACGTGATGCAAATTACCAACTGAGTGAGGATGAAGAGAAAAGTATTCTTCGTTCTCCATTCATTGAACAACAAGCATATAGAATTTATGGAGATTCTGATCTCGTCCTTTCTGCATCAATGAGTGTTCTGGGTGCTTGGAAATATCATAAGAAACCAGAA
This sequence comes from Rutidosis leptorrhynchoides, assembly GCF_046630445.1. Classification (NCBI taxonomy): domain Eukaryota; kingdom Viridiplantae; phylum Streptophyta; class Magnoliopsida; order Asterales; family Asteraceae; genus Rutidosis; species Rutidosis leptorrhynchoides. The sequence goes on from NC_092336.1 coordinate 438,321,663, forward strand.
TTTCTCAAAGCTTATCTGAGTGTTCGTGACAAATTCAAATTGAAGAATGAAGAGAAACTTCAAATTCAGCGGAGTTCAGAGATTAAAAGCATAAATAAGATTTTGATGATTAATAAGGATGGAGTGAAGATGCCATCGTTTCAAGTTACAAGAATGGATGATGAGGATTACCAATTCTCAGAAGCGGATTTTGATAAACTGAAGATGGATGACATTATTTTCATTTATAACTATCTGATTAACTTGAATGAATCTGCAACAATTTATCATGCTACTGCAATGAATGCAGTCTACAGGTTTATTCTTGATTCGATTAGATGGATGTCAGTTCATGATTTTCAGTTGGGATTGGAATCTGGACACAAAAAGCTCAGAATCAAACCACCAAATCAAGTGATTGAAGAGCTAAGATACATGTCCTTACTTGAAGTGAGCGACTGTCCATATGGGTTTGTATTTGTCAATTCTCACTATACAAAGATCTTCATCAGAGTCTCAGATTTCAGAAGATACTCAGACGGAACGTTGATGTATGCTTTCAAGTACATGAGATGGAGATTGATCAATAACTGATATTCAACTGAAGACATTGAGATTGTCAAATACATTCTCACAAGATTAAAAAGTCGTCTCAAAACAAGAATGAATATACGGAGATATGAGAATCTCAAGGGATTCAAATCTAAAGTTCACTTCAGAGGAACAAAGTTCCTTTAGATGTTTTAAATAGGATTATGTTGTAAAGTTCACATTTAACACTAAGGGGGAGATTGTTAGGACCCCGAAGTTGTATAGTGTTAATGTGAAAATAAGCTTAAATGAAGGTTCCTTAGAAGAGAGCTATATAAGGAACCTAAGTAGTCCTAATTAGATAGCCATTGCATTGTAACTGAGTTCTAGAAGCTGTGGAGTGTAATTGTACCGATTCTCTCTAATACCGAGTCTCATTCCTATCTACCGAATCTCTCTTTATCTTATCATTTCTCTCAATCTCAACATGATCTAACCTATCACCTATAAAAGCCAAGCCTTGGAGCAATTGAAGACACACCTCTTGCATTACATTTTCATATATTTACTGATATCATTCAGCTATTATTGTAAACTATTTAGAGTGATTCTAGCAAGCGTGATTGTAAAATTAGTTGTGAGTTTACTTGTAAACTATCTTCTTAAAGGGATTTAGAAGATATTTAAGGTTTCACTAAGTTGGAGCATTAGGATCTTGTGGTAAGAGTAATAGGTGATAGTGAATTCTTCAAAGGGGCGTAAGGGTTCATAAGTTGTGGTTTATCGAGGAGCGAGTGTTGTATTCGGACACTCCACCGAGTTTGGAGTATCATAGTGAAACAAACTCTCAATTCGTTAGAATTGAGGAGTGGATTAAGGAAGATTAGTTAACATCTTCCCGAACCACTATAAATCTATGTGTTTGTTCTCTTATCCCTTATCTTTATAACTAACATTACTTGTGAACAAACAATCCAAATCTAACTATAGTCATCTCAAGTTCTAAATCGAAAAACTTTGTTAAAAAACAACTATGTAACTATTTACACTCCCCCTCTAGTTACTTACAAACTTAGTTGACAAGTCTGCTGTGGGGATGAGTTTAAAGTCCACATAAATTTCTAATTATAAGATACCCAGTTCCATTGTGACAAAAATCGGAAGTTAAATTCAATGTAGAAAGCTTATACTTAGAAATTGGAGTACATAAATTTTGGTTCATCCCAAGGTAAGGTATGTATTCAGACTAGCTGAAGGTAAGGTTGAAGTTTATCTTCTTAATGGTTCATTTGAAAAAGTGCAAGAGCTGGTGCATGACTGAAGTGAACTACCTATGTGCATGTGAATTTTTGCCGCTTTAGCATAGCTGGGACTTTTGCTTTGGATACATTCATGAATGGATATGGACACATGACTCGTAAAGTGTTAGAATAGCTTTAGAGTATTTGAAAACTTATATGTATGTTATTTTCAGTTATTCAAATGGATTGAAGGATTCTATTCATTAATATACCGTGATTCTAGAATATTTGGAATGTGTAATATATTAAAGTTAAAATTCAATCTTCAAGATATTTTCATTTATGCATGAGTTCTGTTTTATTGGTTTAATTCTCATGAAATGAAGGATTGTTGGAAATTTAGTGTAATTGAGGGATTTAGTTTATACTTGTAAATGAGTTAAGAGGTACGGAGTGTACACCCATTAAGTGATAAATTACTCAGACCCAAAAGTGGTTTTCCATTATTTACTGAAGTGACTTGGTCTACTCGAAATTTGACCAAGTATTTTTGTGCTATGTTTTCTTAGTCATCTGAAATTTTGCTAAGTGTTTGGCGCTCCCTCTGAAGAAGGAGCACAAAAGGCAGCAAGGAGAACACTTCTGAAATTTAGCTAAGTGTTCAACATTATCAGAGATAACAACGTCTCTGAACAAGTGGAACTGGATGATCTCATACTATATGGTAATTCTGAATGGATGGAAATACTTGAATATTTCAAAAGAAAGAAGAAAAGTGATCTTAGAGACATCTTAACTGAAGAATTAAAAGAACTTTTTAAGCAAGTCACCTTGTATGCCAATGCACCAGTAGTTGATGTTGATGTTGAGCTAACAAAGAAGAAGAAGAAAACTAGTACTGGCCCATTCTCATTCAGGCGTGAACCAATCATTCTACCTCCAACAATCCCCATTTTCAGAATGGAAGATCTCCCAAAGCTGTGTCCATATGTGTATCTTGCAAGTATCGAGGTGGAAGAAGAACCAGCTGATGAAGAATAGAATTTGGTTGCCTTGATTACTTTGTAATTTTGTTTTTATGGTCTTTGTAATCTTTCCATTAATCTTAATGTACATTAAATATATATATATATATATATATATATATATATATATATATATATATATATATATATATATATATATATATATATAATTGATATTACCATATGAGTTATCTTCAAAAGTATATCAATTTATAAGATATAGATAACTCATCAAAAGATCCCATCAAAATAATCTTAAGGGATAATTACAGCTTATTTTTCTTAAGTCATTTAGAGCCGAGCCTTAGTGTTGTTCTTTTCATGTCATATGTTTTGTCATCATCAAATAGGGGAGATTGTTGAGTCCTCTAAATAATTAAGGATTTAATTATGACAGAACATAACTATAAACACTTGTTGTAATGTGCAGGTCGGCATAAGTCTATTTATTTGTAAACAACATTGTATGTCGTGTGCAAGTGTTTAGTGTACTGCCTTCACTATAAGCACAAGATAGTTCAAGATTCAAGGTGTCTTCATGACCAACATAGGATGTATGCAGAACCAACACGAGGATCAAATGAAGAACTAGTCATTGAAGCGTCAACAGAGGCTGGAGCAGCACACAACAGCTAGACAAATCATGCTCCATTACAAGCATGATAGTTTTCTACGTTGTCTACATCTTTGGCACTATTCAACTGACATCGAAGACGAAGTTGAACAAAGAAGGACACGATTCGGCGGCTGACAAGTGACCTTACAAGACAACAATGGAATGCAGAAGTTTAACTCGTGCACAGTTCATAGTTAATGCTTTGTCAACGCCTAGGGAACCCAACATTCTATTTGTTTAATCAATTCGAATGTCCAAAGGGGTGTTCCTGCAATTAGCTACCGAAGAAGGAAATGGGAGTCACGTGCTTCCTGCCACAATTGTCGGCTGAGTACAAACATCCTTCGTACCAGTGGATAATAGATTTATTACACTGTTATTGTGGTTCCTATAAATAGTTGAAACCACCATTGTATAATTTAGTGGTGTGGGTATTAAATCGATAGAGTCCAGACCTTGTATAAGCTTCATTCATTTGAAAGTTATCTAGGTGTAATATGTATCAACCGGTTATATATTCGGCTAAAGGATAACCGTGATTCTTTGAGATAGAATATCGTTGAAAATTACATGACTCTAATTTAATTGCTTGTTAATTATATGCTTAAACTGATTAAATTACTTAATTAACAAAAAGAATTGTATTCACCCCCCTAAAAACTTCATATTGTTAAATCGGGACCAACAACGTGTTTTAGTGCTCCTTCGGCATGTTGCTCCCTTGGCATGCTGCTCCCATGGCATGGTTGCTCCCTAAGTGGTGCTCCCTGGGCAGCAAGGAAAACACTTAACACGAGTTTTGAGTTTTAACGTGTTGTCCAAGTTTTAATAGATACAAAAGGATTAATCCTGTAACCACTTATGCTATATTTGTGGAAAGGATAATTCTTATTTATGAAAAAGATTACTATCTTAACCACTTTCAATATTGGTGCTCCTTGTGCATGCTGCTCTCTGGGCATGCTGCTCCCTTGGCATGCTGCTCCCTTGGCATGGTTGTTCCTTGAGTGGTGCTTCCTGGGCATCAAGGAAAACACTTAACACGAATTTTGAGTTTTATCGTGTTTCCAAGTTTTAGTAAATACAAAAGGATTAATTTTGTAACCACTTATGTTATATTTGTGGAAAAAATAATTATTGTTTATGGAAAAGATTACTATCTTAACCACTTTCAATATTATGGGAGATATTTATGGAAAGTCAATCGGTCAATTAATTTGAATATATCTTCTCTCATGATTACGAGTGCCTATATATACATAGATGATTTATTCATGAGGTTGACAATACGAAATCTAAATTCTCTTCTGCAAAAGGGTTCTTGTTCTCTGCCAATACAAGAACGTGATCTCTGTCTTATCCCAAAGTGAAGTCGTGTAACCCAGACAATTAGAGTCGAATAATTATTTTCGAAAAGTAATACCACGATTCGGTGATTTATCCGGCTATCGATTATTATACCCTACACAAAAATCTAAAACCTCCATCACTTAACTGTCTTTTCTTAAGTTATAGTAATTGCAATGAAACAGCTACTGATATATAATTATGTTTTCAAGTGCTACAACTCATAAGTTTTGAGATTCGTGGTCAGAGAGGTGCTTAAGGTCTCCATTTTATTTACAACTAGATCTGAGATACGTAACCAATGGAGTAATTGGCAATTGGCAATTGGCAAGTTATGAATCGAAAAAAATGATGGTGATTCCGGTGACGTTGTTACCGTCGTGATGAGTAACTTCGATGAGTAAATATCCATTGCCATTATTAAAATCAGTAACGCTAAGGTCTCCATTTTTTCTTGGGGTTAACAGAAAAAATTAACAGATTTGATGTTTTTGGACTATCCGTGAAATAAGTCGATACTTCTAGACTATTTTGTTGAAAAATCAAGTTAGAGCACGAGGTGCCCGTGGTCCTCTTCAGTGTCCATTTTCAGTGTCCATTTTGGACAATGAGATTGACTGACTGGATGTTGGGTGAGGGTATCCACAGTGTCCATTTTCAATGTCCATTTTCAATGTCCAATTTTTTTTAAAACTAAAATTAAACAAAATTAAACACACTAAGATTATTATTAAAATAGTACGATTACACATAGATAAAACGGATACGATACGATTAAATTTAAATAAAAAGGTCCTAATAAATCGAATCCTGGCTCACGTAACCTGATTCAAGGCTACTCGAATCAGAGTACTCCAGATTAACCGGAGAAACGCCCATGTTTACAACTTACAAGATACAACTCAATTCGACACGGTCGTGTCCGGGCTCTCTCTTTTTACAAGATAAAACATTAAGATCTTTTTTTAAGTTTTAATTTACATTTTAGGCTTAATTAATTTTTCTCACGAACCCAATTGACCTGAAAGCTTGACCCATTTGACCCGAATTTGAGTGTATGGGTCAGAATTGCCAGGTCTATTTACAAGATACAACTCAATTCGACACGGTCGTGTCCGGGCTCTCTCTTTTTGCGCATCTCATTGCTCATCCGTAAACAGAAACTTCAACTCTTGCGCCTCTTCGGAAAAAAACACAATTTTCGTAAACACATACGGTGTTTCTTTTTGAAGAAACTTGGTCAACTTTGTCCAATCTTTAACCTCGGAAAGTTCGACATCTTCAAACGATTTTTTTCACCATCAACGTACGACTTCTAGTCGTACGCCGCTCGGCCCCTGTAATGTACGTCGAGAGAAACTTTGGTGGAAGACATGATTTTTATAGTTTGAGAATATTATGAATTGTTTGTAGAATATTGTGTGAGAAAATGAATGAAAAATGTGAGGTATTTATAGGAAAAAAAAATGCAACGTTCATATTTCAAACGGATATATCGATTTCCAATGTCAAACGGTCCAATTTTTGCAGCGTCCATGGCCCGAAGCTGATAATCGACGTCGGGATTTGACCCCGGCGACTGTGACAAGGTGTCAGCGACGGTGACATCATCGACGATTTTGGCTGGACAGCGAGCAAAGGGACGGGGACACCCTGTGCTCTTATATCCATGTGTTTTTTAGCAAACCACAAAGACTATTCGTGTAATTAAGTCTAATTCAAAATAGCATTGTGTATATATGTTTTATAGGATGTAGGAATGAAAACGGGTGAGATACACCGGCGACCAACGAGTATTCGTGGAAGCGGCGGGAAAATTAATTTGAAAAATAAGACCCGCGGGTACGGGGCGACTAAAATTTTATACACGTTGGCGGGTCGCGGGCAGGTCATGGATATATTATACCTGCTTCGGATTTAATCCGACCCGTGATACCCATATGAAATACTCGTGGGTATATCCGCAGATACACCCGTTAACCCGCATCATATATATAATTAATATTAATATACGTATAATTTCAATATAAATCTATTATGTTTAAATTAATATACTTATAAATTTCAGTATAAATCCATGATTATTCATGGGTTTAATCCACGGGTCATGGATATCCTTGAGAGTCGATTAATCGATATGTATGTTTATAAAACTACGGGGTATGCCCTCGGATCACGGGTCGCGGGTATAGATGAGAAATTCTTTACCCGTTGACGGTTAGACAGGTCTAAAAAAATATTGACGTGCAGGATACGAGTTCAATGGACATGTGTGTAGTGACCCGAAATTTTCCATGTTTATATATATTAATTGAGATTGATATTTACATGATTAAATGTTTCCAACATGTTAAGCAATCAAACTTGTTAAGACTTGATTAATTGAAATATGTTTCATATAGACAATTGACCACCCAAGTTGACCGGTGATTCACGAACGTTAAAACTTGTAAAAACTATATGATGATATATATATGGATATATATATAGTTAACATGATACTATGATAAGTAAACATATCATTAAGTATATTAACAATGAATTACATATGTAAAAACAAGACTACTAACTTAATGATTTTTAAACGAGACATATATGTAACGATTATCGTTGTAAAGACATTTAATGTATATATATCATATTAAGAGATATTCATACATGATAATATCATGATAATATAATAATTTAAAATCTAATTTGATATTATAAACATTGGGTTAACAACATTTAACAAGATCGTTAACCTAAAAGTTTCAAAACAACACTTACATGTAACGACTAACGATGACTTAACGACTCAGTTAAAATGTATATACATGTAGTGTTTTAATATGTATTTATACACTTTTGAAAGACTTCAATACACTTATCAAAATACTTCTACTTAACAAAAATGCTTACAATTACATCCTCGTTCAGTTTCATCAACAATTCTACTCGTATGCACCCGTATTCGTACTCGTACAATACACAGCTTTTAGATGTATGTACTATTGGTATATACACTCCAATGATCAGCTCTTAGCAGCCCATGTGAGTCACCTAACACATGTGGGAACCATCATTTGGCAACTAGCATGAAATATCTCATAAAATTACAAAAATATGAGTAATCATTCATGACTTATTTACATGAAAACAAAATTACATATCCTTTATATCTAATCCATACACCAACGACCAAAAACACCTACAAACACTTTCATTCTTCAATTTTCTTCATCTAATTGATCTCTCTCAAGTTCTATCTTCAAGTTCTAAGTGTTCTTCATATATTCTACAAGTTCTAGTTACATAAAATCAAGAATACTTTCAAGTTTGCTAGCTCACTTCCAATCTTGTAAGGTGATCATCCAACCTCAAGAAATCTTTGTTTCTTACAGTAGGTTATCATTCTAATACAAGGTAATAATCATATTCAAACTTTGGTTCAATTTCTATAACTATAACAATCTTATTTCAAGTGATGATCTTACTTGAACTTGTTTTCGTGTCATGATTCTGCTTCAAGAACTTCGAGCCATCCAAGGATCCGTTGAAGCTAGATCCATTTTTCTCTTTTCCAGTAGGTTTATCCAAGGAACTTAAGGTAGTAATGATGTTCATAACATCATTCGATTCATACATATAAAGCTATCTTATTCGAAGGTTTAAACTTGTAATCACTAGAACATAGTTTAGTTAATTCTAAACTTGTTCGCAAACAAAAGTTAATCCTTCTAACTTGACTTTTAAAATCAACTAAACACATGTTCTATATCTATATGATATGCTAACTTAATGATTTAAAACCTGGAAACACGAAAAACACCGTAAAACCGGATTTACGCCGTCGTAGTAACACCGCGGGCTGTTTTGGGTTAGTTAATTAAAAACTATGATAAACTTTGATTTAAAAGTTGTTATTCTGAGAAAATGATTTTTATTATGAACATGAAACTATATCCAAAAATTATGGTTAAACTCAAAGTGGAAGTATGTTTTCTAAAATGGTCATCTAGACGTCGTTCTTTCGACTGAAATGACTACCTTTACAAAAACGACTTGTAACTTATTTTTCCGACTATAAACCTATACTTTTTCTGTTTAGATTCATAAAATAGAGTTCAATATGAAACCATAGCAATTTGATTCACTCAAAACGGATTTAAAATGAAGAAGTTATGGGTAAAATAAGATTGGATAATTTTTCTCATTTTAGCTACGTGAAAATTGGTAACAAATCTATTCCAACCATAACTTAATCAACTTGTATTGTATATTATGTAATCTTGAGATACCATAGACACGTATACAATGTTTCGACCTATCATGTCGACACATCTATATATATTTCGGAACAACCATAGACACTCTATATGTGAATGTTGGAGTTAGCTATACAGGGTTGAGGTTGATACCAAAATATATATAGTTTGAGTTGTGATCAATACTGAGATATGTATACACTGGGTCGTGGATTGATTCAAGATAATATTTATCGATTTATTTCTGTACATCTAACTGTGGACAACTAGTTGTAGGTTACTAACGAGGACACCTGACTTAATAAACTTAAAACATCAAAATATATTAAAAGTGTTGTAAATATATTTTGAACATACTTTGATATATATGTATATATTGTTATAGGTTCGTGAATCAACCAGTGGCCAAGTCTTACTTCCCGACGAAGTAAAAATCTGTGAAAGTGAGTTATAGTCCCACTTTTAAAATCTAATATTTTTGGGATGAGAATACATGCAGGTTTTATAAATGATTTACAAAATAGACACAAGTACGTGAAACTACATTCTATGGTTGAATTATCGAAATCGAATATGCCACTTTTTATTAAGTCTGGTAATCTAAGAATTAGGGAACAAACACCCTAATTGACGCGAATCCTAAAGATAGATCTATCGGGCCCAACAAGCCCCATCCAAAGTACCGGATGCTTTAGTACTTCGAAATTTATATCATATCCGAAGGGTGTCCCAGAATGATGGGGATATTCTTATATATGGATCTTGTTAATGTCGGTTACCAGGTGTTCACCATATGAATGATTTTTATCTCTATGTATGGGATGTGTATTGAAATATGAAATCTTGTGGTCTATTATTATGATTTGATATATATAGGTTAAACCTATAACTCACCAACATTTTTGTTGACGTTTTAAGCATGTTTATTCTCAGGTGATTATTAAGAGCTTCCACTGTCGCATACTTAAATAAGGATGAGATTTGGAGTCCATGCTTGTATGATATTGTGTAAAAACTGCATTCAAGAAACTTGTTTTGTTGTAACATATTTGTATTGTAAACCATTATGTAATGGTCGTGTGTAAACAGGATATTTTAGATTATCATTATTTGATAATCTACGTAAAGCTTTTAAACCTTTATTGATGAAATAAAGGTTATGGTTTGTTTTAAAATGAATGCAGTCTTTGAAAAACGTCTCATATAGAGGTCAAAACCTCGCAACGAAATCAATTAATATGGAACGTTTTTAATCAATAAGAACGGGACATTTCAATGTGCTCGTTACCAGCGAGTGCCATCACTATTTGAACGCATGTGGTACTATTTCCACTTAATTTTAAATTAGACTTGTAAACACCCCACCAATTTAGAAAATTTTATTTATTTATATTTTTTATTAATATTAATTAATAATATCTGGTGGTGGCTCAGAGTTCCGTTGGTCCGAAAATCAGTTACTGTTTCGATTATTCGTTGGTGAACTGGTGGATGGGTGGTGGTTCGATGGTTTGGTGGTGATTCGATGGTAGTCATGCGGTCTGCAGGTAGTTTGATGGTCTTTTGGTGGTTTGATAGTCCGGTGGTGGTTCAGTTGTCAGGTGGTGGTCCGATGGTCCGGTAGTGGTCCGTTGGCCCGTTGGCGTTGCATTGAGCTAGGTTCCGCTGGTTCGAGGGTGATTCGTTAGTCCGGTAGTAGACTGGTGGTCCGGGGGTAGTCCCTTGGTCTGGTCGTGTGACGACCCGGAAATTTTCGAACAAATTTAAACTTAATCTTTATATGATTTCGACACGATAAGCAAAGTCTGTTATCCTGAGTCTCAAAATTTTTGAACTGTTTTATTACATTCATTTAACCTCGACCGATTTCGACGATTCACGAACAATTAATTGTAAATAGATATGTGTGTGTGTGTGTGTATATATATATATATATATATATATATATATATATATATATATATATATATATATATATATATATATATATATATATATATATGAAGGGACCCGTTCATACGTTCATATACATTATAAACGATTCTCAATAGTTGATTACATCGCGAGGTATTTGACCTCTATATGATACATTTTTCAGACATTGCATTCGTTTTTAAAAGATAAACTCTCTTTACATCAAAAATTAACAGGCATGCATACCATTTCTTAATATCCAACTATAAATGACATAATCTGTCATTTACTTGATAATAATCTCTACTGAACTCAACAACTCGAATGTAACTGTTAAATCAATCATTTGATAACATTTTCTAATTCCATCAATAACTATTTGAATATATATATTGAAACAATTACTTTTATGTAAAGTATCATACGTTTAATACTTTGTTGACATTTTCAAGTTATAATTATTTACACATACATACCTAATCATATACATTCATTTAGTGGTTCGTGAATCATTGAAATTTGGTCGAGGTTAAATGAACGTATGAACACAGTTTCAAATTCTTGTGATTCAATTTAACAGACTTTGCTTATCGTGTCGGGAATATATAAAGATTAAAGTTTAAATTTGGTCGAAAATTTTCGGGTTGTCATAGTACCTACCCGTTAAAGAAATTTTGTCCCGAAATTTGAGTGGAAAGGTCGTGAATGATAATAAGTATGTTTTCATGATGCATACAGGCTGAAAATTAGAGTTTTATTATCAACGAATAATTTTGATAAACAATCCATTTATATGAAGAGTACGAATGAAGCTAACATAGAAGAGTGAAATGAGTTAGTGTAGATTCATCTTATCATTTGATGTAGATATGATTGATTTCCTGATTTCAAGGGATTTGAAGAAAATCTTTGTAATAAGATTTGATTCTCCGGTAACCAAGGGAATTAGGATCCGCTTTAAATGCGATCGTCCATTTTAATTGTTCTATCGGAGATTTTCTTATAAATTCACCTCCTTCGTTTCCTTACAACTCACACCTTCTGTTGATGCATTTTATGCAAGTCTCTAGACATCTACCCACTTCCATTGCAGGTACAACAGTTTACAGGCCACCATGATCGTTCGTTATTATCCTATCCGTGTTTGTATGTGGTTACAGGAACTGCAGGAACGAGATTTGGATGTTTGACTATGTTAGACTTAGTCAGACGTACGAGTGAAGCCTCACTCATACGGCTGACAGGCTCATACGCATGGTTGATGCTGAGCTAAGTCACAATTACAACCTAAATGAGAAGACACGAGTGAGTGATCACCCGTACGGCTGATGAAGCCAACTCGTACGTGTGATGGATGAATCGTACGGGTGAGTCAACAGCAGGGGTATATAAAGTCTTATGTTCTTCATTTTAGGTTAAGCCTCTTATTTGTTACACACACTCAGATCTGGTGAGCTCCTCCGATTCTCTCTCAACCTAAATCACCCAGGTGGTGAATAATAGCTCTAGGTGTTGATCTAATCACACTTGATTTAGTTGTGGTTTGACTAAATTAATCCCAAAAAGCTTAACCTATTCACTAGAGGGTTTGATTCACTTATTCCGTCATTGTGTGAGTTAAATCTGTTGATTTCTAAGTTCCTAGTCATGTTTCATCACCTTCTATTCTTTCCCCCTCAACTCATATTTTAAAGTATTCATCAATATGCTCCATCCAGTTCTGATTCTCGATATACTTCTAACTTTCATATCGGTCATTCTTCTTTTTCATCTACCGCCGGAAGAATCTATTTACTTCTACTATACTCTTGGGTTTATAGTGTTTCTAGTTCTCCCGTGTCTTTATATTGCTATATGCATCGATATATATGGTTTATAATTTTTGGTTTATCGTTGGGCTTTATATCTTCCCTTACATTTTAAAGTCTCTGTTTCTGTCTTCTATAATCATTGTCATCCACAGTTAATGCTCTCTTTTATTTTCTGCAATTTATACCCCAATTTCTATTTCGGAGTTTTGTCCTTTCGTTTCTTCTTCTTGCGATTAAGCACCGCTTGTAATGGTCCAGAATTCGCAGATATGAATTTTGGAATGAACATTGTTAATGTTCTAGGAAGGAAATTATGATGGCACGATCTTGACTTGTCAAATTACCAAAATACCTTAGAAAAATCCGAATCATCAAGAAATATTTTTCTGTTTTAGAGGTTAAATAGAATACAAGAATTTTATTACTGTCTTTATGAAAATATATATGTATATATATTCTCTTCAGATGTAACATAGATTTTACTGATTTAAACTTATTTGATTTACGGTTGAAACTAGAATTGAATAATCCCTTGAAGGCTTTAGAGATTACATAAGTATTTCTTCAATAATATTGAAATTATGAATCAATACTTCGTTATTTGTTGAGGCGTGATGTTTGGTTTTT